>NC_057813.1:498855719-498863157 GCF_018294505.1 Triticum aestivum
TCACTCAAGTGTCCAATCATATAAGCATTACTTTTTAATTATCTACCAACATAAGCATTGAAATTTTCTTGTCTAGCCATAAAGTCATCAAATTCATCCAAGCATTGGCTAGCAAACTTAGTAGACGGGATTTCAAATTTATCATATCTATAGAGAGAATTTACCTTTACTACCTGTGTCGGGTTATCAAGACCATGTATTTGTTCAATAGGTGGTATATTAAGACCATGTATTTCTTCAACAGGTGGTAAATTCTTAACATCTTCAGCTTTAATGCCTTTTTCATAGATTTCTTTGCCTCTTGCATATCTTCAGGACTGAGAAATAGAACACCCCTTTTCTTCGGAGTTGGTTTAGGAGTTGGCTCAGGAGTTGGCTTAGGAAGTGTCCAATTATTTTCATTAGTCAACATATTATTCAATAACAATTCAGCTTGATTGACAGTTCTTTCCCTGAAAACACAACCAACACAACTATCCAGGTGGTCTCTAGAAGCATCAGTTAGTCCATTCTAAAAGATATCAAGTATTTCATTTTTCTTGAGAGGATGATCAGGCAAAGCATTAAGTAATCGGAGAAGCCTCCCCCAAGCTTGTGGGAGACTCTCTTCTTCAATTTGCACAAAATTATATATTTCCCTTAAAGTAGCTTATTTCTTATGAGCAGGGAAATATTTAGCAGAGAAGTAATAAACCATATCCTGGGGACTACGCACACAACCAGGATCAAGGGAATTAAACCATGTTTAAGCATCACCCTTTAATGAGAACGGAAATATCTTAAGGATATAATAGTAGTGAGATTTCTCACCATTAGTGAATAGGGTGGCTATATCATTTAACTTGGTAAGATGTGCCACAACAATTTCAGATTCATAGCCATAAAAAGGATCAGATTCAACCAAAGTAATTATCTCAGGGTCGATAGAGAAATCATAATCCTTATCAATAACACAGATAGGTGAAGTAGCAAAAGCAGGGTCATATTTCATTCTAGCATTCAGAGACATTTGTTTCAATTTAGCTAGTAACTTCTTAAGATCGGATCAATCATTGCAAGAAAGAAAATCTCTAGCAGTTTCTTCATCCATAACATAACCCTCAGGAACAACAGGCAATTCATATTTAGGGGGAGAACCTTCATCATCACTATCATCAATAATATCGGTTTCAAGAATTTCATTCTCTCTAGCCCTAGCAAGTTGTTCATCAAGATATTCACCTAATGCCACAGTAGTATCAAGCATAGAAATAGTTTCATCATAAGTATCATGCATAGTAGAAGTGGCATCATCAACAACATGCGACATATCAAAATTCATAGCAGAAACAGTTTTAGGTGTCGCAAGTTTACTCATAACAGAAGGAGAATCAAGTACAAAGCTAGATGGCAGTTCCTTACCTCCCCTCGTAGTTAAGGGGTAAATCTTAGTTCTTTCATCTTGCAAGTTCTTCATAGTGGTCGGCAGATATAAATCCCAAGTGACTCAAAGAATAGAGCTATGCTCCCCGACAACGGCGCTAGAAAATAGTCTTGATAACCCACAAGTATAGGGGATCGCAACAGTTTTCGAGGGTAGAGTATTCAACCCAAAATTATTGATTCGACACAAGGGGAGCCAAAGAATATTCTCAAGTATTAGCAGTTGAGTTGTCAATTCAACCACACCTGGATAGCTTAGTATCTACAGCAAAGTATTTAGTAGCAAAGTAGTATGGAAGTAACGGTAACAGTGGCAAAAGTAAGTGTAGCAGTTTTGTAGTAATTGTAACAGTGGCAACGGTGAAGTAACTAAGCAAAGAGCAATATGTGAAAAGCTCGTAGGCATTGGATCAGTGATGGATAATTATGTCAGATGTGATTCCTCATGTAATAGTTATAACATAGGGTGACACAGAACTAGCTCCAGTTCATCAATGTAATGTAGGCATGTATTCCGAATATAGTCATACGTGCTTATGGAAAATATCTTGCATGACATCTTTTTTCCTACCCTCGTGTGGCAGCGGGGTCCTATTGCAAACTAAGGGATATTAAGGCCTCCTTTTAATAGAGTACCGGACCAAAGCATTAACACTTAGTGAATACATGAACTCCTCAAACTACGGTCATCACCGGTAAGTATCCCGATTATTGTCACTTCGGGGTTAACGGATCATAATACATAATAGGTGACTATAGACTTGCAAGATAGGATCAAGAACTCACATATATTCATGAAAACATAATAGGTTCAGATCTGAAATCATGGCACTCGGGCCCTAGTGACAAGCATTAAGCATATCAAAGTCATAGCAACATCAATCTCAGAACATAGTGGATACTAGGGATCAAACCCTAACAAAACTAACTCGATTACATGGTAAATCTCATCCAACCCATCACCGTCCATCAAGTCTATGATGGAATTACTCATGCACGGCGGTGAGCATCATGAAATTGGTGATGGAGGATGGTTGATGATGACGACAGCGATGAATCCCCCTCTCCGGAGCCCCGAACGGACTCCATATCAGCCCTCCCGAGAGAGTTTAGGGCTTGGCGCCGGCTCCATATCATAAAACGTGATGAATCTTTATCTCTGATTTTTCTCTCCACGAATGTGAATATATGGACTTGGAGTTGAGGTCGGTGGAGCTCCAGGGGGCCCACAAGGCAGGGGGCGCGCCCTAGGGGGCGCCCCCACCCTCGTGAATAGTGTGTGGGCCCCCTGGCGTTGATTCTTTCGCCAATATTTTTTATTAATTCCAAAAAGTTGCTCCGTGGATTTTCAGGTCATTCCGAGAACTTTTATTTCTGCACAAAAATAACACCATGGCAGTTTTGCTGAAAACAGGGTCAGTCCGGGTTAGTTCCATTCAAATCATGCAAGTTAGAGTCCAAAACAAGGGCAAAAGTGTTTGGAAAAGTAGATACGATGGAGACGTATGAGCCGCAGCTCGGCTGGCTGGGATCTTGTTCGCGGTTCGCCGTATACCCCTCCTGCTATGATAGAAGGAGGATGCGAATGACAATTCAGCTTCACGCCCGAATATGAAATAGGAGAATATACCATCGGTGATGGAGCAGGCTCAGTGGTGCTTCCGACCTCCTTTCATTTTGTGTGACCCTTCCGCGAAGGTGCTGAGCTTCTCTTGGTCGCCCGTCCCTGGGTATGGCTCGCTGAGCGCCGATCCTGCGAAACATGGTCCGATGCGGAGCGTAAGAAATGAGAAAAAGTATCACTCTTCCCTGAGAATACAATTTTTGAATACTCACCTTCACGAAAGGATAGAGGTCGAGGTAATCAGCCATAACGGCTACTTTCGAGCCGTCAAGGCTCGCCTGATAGTAGACTTCGTATTCAAATTCTACAAATATGTCCGGATCCTCATGGAATCCGGGGTCTTCATTGTGATCGTGATCCTCTGGCTGGGGGCGGGGCAGTTAATGTTGTCGATTATTTGCCTCCATGACTATTTAAAAAGCAACCAGGGGATTTTGTTAATGCATCTCAATGAGTAAAAAGTATGGAACGGTTAAAACTTACCCATTCAATGGGATTGTACATAGAGAAGCTCTCTCGACAATTTAAGTGGAGGAAGTCTTCTTCTTCCCCTTTATAAAGATTGGTCAGCATGGTGGCTAATGTGGCTTGGTCATCCGGACCCTCCCGCCTGTAGCGGGATTTGTCGTCCTCCCCGTTGTAGTTCCATAAGGGAGTCACCCTGGATTGAAGTGGTTGGATACATCGCTTTATCACAATGGCCATAACTTCAACTATGGAGAGTCTGGAATGGGTCAATAACCTGACCTTGTTTACCAATCTCATTACTTCCGCATTGTCTTCCTGACTAGGGGACTTGGGATGCCAGTTATATACCTTCTTCAAGGGGGCGCTGGAGAATTCTAGCAGTCCGCACCGAACAGGGTCCGGAAGAGGAACATCCTCAATATAGAACCATTCCGAAGACCATTCGGCGGATCCCTTCTTCGGAGTCCCGATTGGGTAGCCGGATCCGTCTATGCACCATACTTCGGTGCCGCCCACTTCAAAAATAGATCTGCCGCCCTAATGGTGGGGGACGAGGCAGAAGAACTTTTTCCATAGTCCAAAGTGAGCCTCGCAGCCTAAAAATAATTCACAAAGGGCGACGAAACCAGAGATATGTAAAATAGAACCTGGTGTGAGGTTGTGCAGTTGGATCATGTAGTGTTCCAGTAGGCCCCTGAGGAAGGGGTGGATTGGGAATCCCACGCCCCTCAAGAGGAATGAGATGAAGCACACCCTTTCGCATTGGCTGGGATTGGGAAAATTCTCTGCCAATGCGTCAACACCCATTGAAGTCAACCCTGCCCGTACGGAGACTAGAGCCGAGGAGGGGGGGTATCCTTGCGTCTGGAGTTGACTGAACTGGAGATGGGATATGGAGCAACTTTGCCAATCCCCCTCTTAAGGACCATGGGACGCGAGGAGGAGCTAGGGACGTTAGCCATGGTCTGATTTTTTCCCCATGGTTTGCTCTGTTGTTTCTGGGGTGGTACAAGATGGCGTTCTAGGGGATCTAACCTCGTTATATAGGTGTTGCCTTTGCCTATTAAAAATACTAAAATACAAGGGTAACAGACAGTTCGCATTCACTCGGACGCGTGGAAATCGAGGCAACGACAGGAAGGAATCATAAAGACTGGACACGGAAACCGATGCCGAACTATCGTCAATCCGGAATATTATGGAGAACCTGCCTTGCAAAGCCAAAGACTTTCGTCCGCACACTACATCATCATTGAAGGCAAGTTCGGGGGCTACTGAGGGAGTCCTGGATTCGGGGGTCCTCAGGTGTCTGGCCTACACTACAAAACAATACACTTCAGTGATGATACGTGTTTGACATAGTAGGTCAAGTTTTCCGTCATGCATGTACATCCATGACGATTTTATGACAGAATCAAGATAGTAATACATGTGTTGTCGTAGAAGTGTTCCATGACATTGCCAAAATTATCATCACGGAAGTGTCCACTTCCATGACGATAAATCGCGCGTCACAAAAGTGCTTTCGTCAAGGGTGACCGACACGTGGCATCCACCGTAACGGAAAGTCATTAAGCTATCGGGTCCGGTTTTGGATCCGATAACCCATTAACAGCTCGGACCAATGGGAAATTTCCAAGTGTAAAATTCTGTTGACCGAGGAAACACGTGTCAGCTCGTCAGTGGGCCAAATGTCGTCCGTCCATTGGAAGAGACATGCCTATGATACGTTGACATGTGGCAGGGCCCAACAGAGGCCCATGTAGGTTAAAAAGGTCGGCCCAGTCAAAGGCCTGTAGTACTTACTCGGGTACTAGTGGGCCAGCCCAATAACGGCCTTTTTTAATAAAGGCCCATTTACGGCGCGAAGCCAGATCTGGCCCGTTAATTGTTCGCCGAATATTTGGGCCCAATTACCACCCAGTGACTTTCGGCCTATTAGCGGCCCGATGTAGACATGGGCCCATTTCAGCCCGGTGTGACTTTCGTCCTGGGAATGGCTCGTGCTGCCCATGGGCCATATATGGTCCGACGGGACATTAGGCCCACTAACTGCCCGTGATAAAGGTGGCAACAGTTCAGCCCAACGTGACTTTGGGCCTGTTAAAGGCCTGTTGTATAATTCGGCCCGTTGATGCCTGTACTAAGCTTTTAGCCTCTTAAGGGTCCATGATATCAGTGGGCCAACTAAGGCCCGAGATATGTTTCAGCCTGGTAACGACCCTTCATATAATTGGGCATAGAAAGGCCCGGTATACATTTCAGCCCGCTGAAGGGCCGTGGACGACTAGTGAAAATTGAGGCCCAATATGCATTTCGGCCTGCTAAAGGCCGATGGTTTCATGTGGGCCATAACAGACCAGTAGAATATTCAGCCTGTTAATGGCCCAACGCTACCTGGGCCAAACTAAGCGCTGGGTCCACAAAAGGCCCAACTAAAATATAGGCCGGAGTAAGTTGTGGGCCTGGCACAAAGTGTGAAGGCCCCAATCATTCGGGCCCAAGAAAGATGCAGGCTAGCCCAATTGTGGTCCGCTAAAAACTAGGCCCGTTAGAGGCGAATGTTTCGGCCCGGTGGACTACATTAGATTTTTTTTAGATAGCGAATGATGGCAGTAACTATTAGGAATTAAGAACAAACGTACTCTATACAATAAAGAAAATATGGCATAGTAACTAAGAATAAACCAAAGCTATACAATAAAGTATTTATGGTATATTACATCCACTGGGCATCGAAGCTCGCCACAAGTGATCATAAAGCACAACGAAGAAGCAGATTACAAAAGCTGGGCACATTGCAGCGTAACGAAATAATACTGAACCGAGACCACTTCCAAGACAGTTCAAGAAAGGTTAGCCTTGCGCGGGAACTGCTGCGCAAGCTGCTGAGAAAGGCTATGAGAACGGCCTAGCATGTCGGTCATAGCTTCGAGGTGTAGCTATTCAGCAATGAGGTTCTCATTGGTATTCTCCGCAATCTTTCTTAGAGATAGGACTTCAAGTCGAAGTTGAGTTGCACAATGCCTTTCTGCTAGAACTTGGAGCTGAAGAAGTCGAAATGATTCAGACAACAAATTTTGTGAGCTTGTCTGACTGCTAGTCTCAAGTAACTTGAACACTGCATCAAGACAAGACTTTTGGGTTGTCTCGCTATCTTCAAGATGTTTTGCCTTTTTTGTTGCAATATATGTTGGGTTTGTCTCATAGCCTTCAGCAGACTTGTGCATACCATCAGGCATATCACCCTGAAACAAGCAGAGAGATGACAGTTTTTGCACATGTATAAACAAAGATGATAACTGTGCTGTCAATTCCATCCAATTTCAAATTAGATAATAAAGAGTAAGTTCAAAATATCAAAAGCATACTTTGGCATTGCTCATAATGTGGGGAGCTTCACCACACTACTGGATTACAATGTCAACATAACAAGCAAGGGCCAAGAAAATCATTGTACCTATTTTGGTTAATGTGCATGGCATGTTGTTCATATCATCAGCCACATCATTAAGATAAAACAGGAGATGACAAGGTGCAAACGTGGGCTGCTTCACCACACACTGGATTATAGGTCCATAAAAACAAGCATACATATAGGGAGTATTGAGTAAGGTGCATGGTATGAATAAGGAATTTGGTTTTACAAGTAAAACTTAGAACTCACGGTTCTTGCGAAGATGCATTTTGATAGAAACAACAAACTAAACAGTAGTAAATGATAGGGAGTATGAGCAAATTAAACAGCAGTTGAGGATAAAGGCTTTAGAAGGACTGACTTACATTAACAGTTAACACCGACTTTATAATGCCCTTCTCCATGTCAAGGGAAGGATAACTCAAGAATTTCAGCACAAAATCTTCTTCATAAGCATTGCATGTACTCTACATTTTGTAGAGAGTAACTATAGATATGATAATACT
>NC_057813.1:498866159-498866601 GCF_018294505.1 Triticum aestivum
ATTTGGATGGGCCAATAACATAAGTGCAAGGCAGGCCCTATATCTTGCAAGAGTAGCATGCGCAATGAGCAGGTACATCACATCCCTGATTATATCGAATTCAACTGTTCAATTTCTGGCCAATAGTTAAATCAGACAGTGTTGTAAAACTTCTTGTACGTAGGGAATCTATGAGAAAATGAAATCAATTTCTGCTTATTTTATAACTCCCCCAATCAATATTGAACTGACTGAATCTGATGTATCTAATCAAGTTTCCGGTGCAAACATACAAGCTCATGTTGTTCTTGATCATGAATTGTCTAATGAACAAACTACTAATGAAGGATTTGATGCAAACATTTTACATGCTCTTGGTGATGAACATATAGTGTCTAATGAGGGATCTAATGCAAGCATTTTGCAATCTCTCATTGAAGGATTTAGTGTCTAACGATGATCT
>NC_057813.1:498866817-498867255 GCF_018294505.1 Triticum aestivum
GTATCATGACAACATAGCATAAATACTTTTCCAATCTGTTGTTTGAAACTATTGGCCTACTTGTGCAGGATAGATATATTGATATGCAGTTTGCGCACTGGTTATAGGTGCAATTACACTTTGATATTTTCAGCCAGAGAACGAATAATTCAAGCAGGTACAGACCATGTTTGTAGTCCTTGTACACCATATTGTATTTTGTGTTTTTTTGTGCTTGCATCATTTAGTGTTTATAATGTGAACTACTTTGGGTCATTAACTGGTTTTCAAAGTGCATGTAGCTTCACATTTCTCAAGTTATGTTGATTTCCGGAGTGCAAGTGCCTTTGTATTTTTTAAGTTAAATGCTCACCCCTGGTAACTTGAATTCGTGGATCCGCCAGTGCACACAAATCATACATGCATGCCAGTATGAATTAAATGAAATGCAGGGACTTA
>NC_057813.1:498868744-498873818 GCF_018294505.1 Triticum aestivum
GATTTTGCATGGCTGGAATTGGGGCCGCCAGATATTCCAATCCGAAGCATGGAAGCGCGAATTTATTTTTTTGTCATCCTTTTTTGCGAGGGAGGGGGGAGGGAGGGAGGGGGTGGGTGGCTAGGTGCTAAGCATCCGTCTGACACACGCGACCACCACGTGACAACCCTGGTCTGCCTGGTGCACCTACATTGGAGAATACAAACGAATCTTCTTTCATTTGCAAATGAATCTTTATGTATTACCATGCCCATGTTTTCCTTGCAAATAATTAGTCATCCGAAATGAGATACTATAAATTAATTAATGAGGAGTTCTTTGAAAAAAAATCAAAACGGTATCCATGCTAATGTGGATTAGAGTGTGTGTCACATAATTAGTTATTTCAATTAGAGTGTGTGTCACATAGCGATCTCCAATTCTAACGTGGATTTCGCATTTCACTGTATCCACATTACTTTTTTAATACAAATTCATATGTATATGATGAACACCATGGTAGTGAGAAAACATTTGGATGGATTCAAACATATGACCTCCAAAATAGCACAACAAATCGAGTTAATGTCAACTTTTTGAAACCTAGTATGGCACGAATTCAAAATAATTACCCATATGCATGATCCTCAGTTCAAATCTTACAATGTACACTGAATTGAGACATTGATATTAAGTCTCGTACTATCTACATTCAAATGTTGTTTTTAGCCCCACCTCCCGACACACACGCTACATACTTCCTGTATCGGTCAATATTCTTCTTCCTAACCACCTTAGGAAGCTATCGGTTTCTGACACGCGTTCATTCTTTCTCTCCATGTTTTGATCTCTAACTCTCTCAACTACACAACCCCCTTTTTCCACTGTGTTACCAAATGTATTTACCTCACACACCCGCCATTTCACCCCATGCCGAGCTCTCTCTCTCTATCTCTCCCTCCCTTCCACCCTCTCGCGCTAGATACATGCATTGCCTATCTAGCCCCCCAACCTCTCATGCGCACGCATGCACGTTGTCTATCTAGGTCACTCCCTCGAGACAGCCCCACTCTTTTTTCCGCATGGCGGGCCACACTCGCTCAATCTCGCTCTCTTTATCTGAGTCTCGATTAACCTCGTTTTCTTTCACACACAAATGATATATCTCCCTGTTCGGGCCTCAATCGACACACACTATACTCTCTCACACAAATTGTCTATCCAGGTCAGTCCATCCAAGCCGCCCCCACTCTTTTGACCTCATGGCGGGCCACGCTCGCTCAATCTCTCTCTCTCTCCCTCTCTCTCTCCCTCCCTCTCTCTCTCTCTCTCTCTCTCTCTCTCTCTCTCTTTGTATGTCTCGGTTGACCTCGCTCTTTCTCGGACATAAACGATATATCTCCATGTTTGAGCCCAATTCGACGTATTCATATTGTATATTCTCTCACACACATTGTTTATCTAGGTCACCTTCTCCAACCCGTCTCACTCTTTCGATCGCATGATGACCCACACTCGCTCAATCTCTCTCCCTTTATATATGTAATAGATTGACCTTGCTTCCTCCCACGCACAAAATATATCTACATGTCTGTGACTGGATCATCTCTCTAGCTTTGTCTTACAGCCCTCACCCTTGCCAAAAGCTCAATCAAACAATATCTCTCCAGAGCATATATATCTGTTCAATGAATGTCGGACCACACTCACTTTGTCTCTCTATCTATATGTCTCTCGATTGACCTTTCTTTCTCACGCCGTATCTTCCACACATTGAAGCTACCTCTCCATCCCTTGCGAAGCCGAAGCTATTTACATTGCGAGGGGGACTCCAACCTTGGATTAATTTGTGTAGGCATTTATTCCGGTGGGTTTAGATTATATTTTCGTAGCATTCAGCCCACAACTACTCCAAACACCGTTGCAACCCCCGCACCTCCCCCAGTTGATTTCCCTCTGGCTTGGTCATCGCTCTCTCGCACGTCCTTTCTCGCCTTCAACGTCGCACCATGGTATTATTGCAAAAAACTCTATGTTTTCTTTAATTATTATAAATAAGCTACAAAACTACACACCGATAGTCCATTTGGAATGGGACAAATTTTGACTCACAAATTAAAGTGCTACAAACTACACACCGAGGGGACCACCTGTCATGAAACAAATTTGGAGCCATATACGAATTAAAAAATAAAGGATGAGGATTGAACATGCGACCAGGGCCTTCAAGTCGCACGTCAATAGGCAATATACGTAGAACAACAATGTTTGTTGTACCCCCCTTTGTTCATATAATGCCTTTTATATTACCACATCCTATTTAGTGGATAACATGTAATACTATTTTTAGTACATTAGTGGGACCGGCTCGTTAGCACGTACTATTCGCCTTCACTTACTAGTGGGTTCCATGTGTGCTCTCTCTCTCCTCCCCTTATGCGTTTAGACGCATGGGCAAACACGAAGAACTCGCAGGGCGATGTTGCCGTTGACCATATCTGGACGCATTCACAAGTTACGGCACCAGTTTAACGTACTAGTAGCACTAGTCAATGTGTACGTGCAATGCACGTTAATTTGGAAGTATATTTAGTGCATGCGGATATTAAGTAGGATATTATTTGTGTGTTATTATGTGATTAGCACTATTTTTGGCATGAAATTAAGTGCACGCTAAACGTGTTGAGGGCTCGACATTGAAGCAGTGTAGGTCGTTAGATGAGAAGGAATACATGTGGCTTGATGACGTATTATATTTAATTTGATATGGCTCTAGCAGAACATTCAATCGATCAAACCATAGATTTCATTCAGTCTGACTCCGACTTTACATTCATACGACGATCGATCTAAAATAAACGGAAATGATAAACGTTCGGATTTTAAGCATGGCAATCCGAACAGTTTTCATGGCAAATTTAGAATACGCGGGGGCGTCTTGCAGAGGGAAATAGGTCCTCTGCCGTGCTCTGTGTGTCGTCGGGCTACTGACCGACGGTGACGGCAGCGTCTTGCGCCGTTGTTGGCATACTCCTGGACGTTGGCCCTAGCTTCAAGGTAGGCCACAATGTTCTGGACTTCGGTCTCCAGGAGTGAGTTAACTGGCGGGACGAGGCGACTGGCGTTGGTGCAAGGAAGCAGTCGACGGCGGCCATCCATGCCACTGTGGGGGGCACTGGCACCCGCACAGGGAGAGGCGTTGGCAATGGTGCGGCGGAGATATTCGTGTGCACGGGCACCGGCACGGGCGTGCACGTCAGTGCACGCGCAGGCGCAGGCGCTGCCAGGTGCACGGGCACTAGCACGGGCATGCGCGTCAGTGTACGTGCAAGCGCATGCGCGGGCAGGTGCACGGGCGCGTGAAAGTCGGCGGGGACCTCGTGGAACCCCGTGGCATCAAGCTCGGCGACAATGCACGGCTCCCAACCCATCAATGCCACGGGGATGGGCGCTGGCACAGTTGGGCGACGGGAGTCAGAACGGGAGCGGGGACAGGCGCGGCATCTTCCCGCAAGGCCGGTTCAAGCTCATCCCAAGGCGCCGTATGTTCTTGAGACTCCGGCTGGGTGTCTTCCTCGAGAAACTAGAAGACTAAGGGCAGACCATCGTGATGCGGCATGTCATATGTTTAGCTCAGGTTGGTTGGAGGTAGACGAAAGGAGAAGCAGAGAGGAAGAGAGAAGATTGTAGCGATACCGAGTAGTGCGTGGTTGATTTTAAACTGTGGTGCCAGCGACATTAAAAGTGGGAGCAGTTGGGACGATGGTGGGCGGCAGAGCCTGGTCAAAGGGCTTGCTTCCCGGTGAGCCTGCATAGCGGTCTACTCACATGCCTCCCATCGACTCACACGCTTTCTCAGACGACACTTGCCGATGAGAAGTGGGACTTGTGGCGGCACGTAAACGCCCACGGTTTCAATAGTGAAACCGTTCGCCTTAACGTGACAGGTCTTTGTTCCAAAATACCTTGGCTCTTCATTTTTGCAACTTCTCATAAGCATCTTGTCTCAAATTGAAGAAAAAAAATTACGAAGGAATATTTGTGCCATATCACGTGACGTGCTCAGTTTCATGAATTTTTGGTCACTTTTGGATTTTCTGAAATTTAAAATCCAGGATTCGAAACAATATCATAACCTGCGTCATGCAATAAATTTTCAAGCCATACATCTGTCATGTTGTATTTCTTAAGAAAGGATTTGGTTAAACATTTTGCTTAGTTAGACTTCAGACAAGTTATATATGCAGAGTAAAAGGATAATCCCTCCGTACCAGTGAATTGCCTGATATATTAACTCAAGTACCAGGAACGAACAAACGGGCTCAATTATGTGCTCATCCTGGTGTAGTAGTACTAGTAGTACTAGGCAATGCAGTTGACGGGTGACCTTGGGGAGCGGCGACCGAGGGAATTGAACCATGCTCGGCACGGTAGGTAACGTTGTCTAGTTACTAAAGCATCCCTCCATTGTTCATCGGTAGTCATTATGGACCGGGGACATGAGGGGAATTTCCTACGGCTAGAATTCTGGCCGCCAGATATTTCGGCTCGAAACGCGGAGGCTCGACTGGTTGGGGTTGCCTAATGTCACTACAAAAAAAGACACATCTGTGACATTTTGGGCCGAACAAAAAAAATTTCTGCCATACATATGACACTTCTATGACGATAATTGTGGCAAAACCCGGTATCATCATAGATGTGGTGGGCTCCTACTTCTAGGACAAAAAATCATGACAAAAAATGGGCTTTTCGTCCTGGGCGGGCCAGAGACGCAGCTGCATGACATTCTTTGGGCCATCCATGACGGAAAAACCGTGGTAGAAGCGAGGGCGAGGAAAATTTCGGGGAGTTCCCGGTTACGGTGGGTGGTCGGGGGCCGAGCGATGCATGTTTCTCTCGTACACATACGCGCGTGTGTGCGAGGCGTTGGCTCGAACTGAACCCAAGCGAGGTGTTGGGCTCTAACTGAACCCGAGCGATTGCACTGCAGGCTACGCGTTACTGAACCCGAGCGATCGATCGATGACTGTTAACTGAACCCGATCGAACGATTCCTTCACTACTGCCGCTAACTGAAGCCGATCGATTGGAT
>NC_057813.1:498874004-498874532 GCF_018294505.1 Triticum aestivum
TACCTCTAGATGAACAGGACGACCCATGGAGGGCTAGATGAACAGTAGATGGTGAAGGGGTGCCTGTAGAGGGGTGGTTGAACAGTAGCCGGTGGAGTAGGCGCGGTGGAGGCTGGATGAACAGGAGCCCGTGGAGGCTGGAGGAGGTCGACGGTAGACCGTGGAGGCTGGAGGAGGTCGAATTAGGTACTAGAATATTTTTATTTATAGTAAGTTTATTTTTAGTAAGAACTAGTTGAATTAATAGAACTAGTTAGTAAGAACTTGTTTCTATTTTTTAGTTAAAGCAATTTTTCCCGCCTCGACGTGGACGATGCCTATCCCGCATCCTCGTCGTCGAGTCGGCGGAGGACGACACCTGCTTGACCAGATCGGCCAGTCCGGGACTGGGCTCCGTCGGGGTGGTACTGGGAGGCGCTACCTACCGGGGGGCGCAGGTTGGTGAGGAGCCAGCCTGTCGTTGACCCGAACCTTCTTTGGTGGCGGTCGCGTGGGCCAGTGACGATCGAGAGGCTCGAGGACTCCGCG
>NC_057813.1:498874542-498894061 GCF_018294505.1 Triticum aestivum
AAGTCCGTTTCATCCATTTTGCGGTAAGCCACACCCCTCCCGATGAACAGGACCCCCGTTTCGACCGTAGCGCTCCAACACAAGTTCGTTTCATCCACTTTGCGGTACGCCACACCCCTCCCGATCAACAGGACCCCCGTTTCAACCGTAGGAGGTCTGTTTCCTCCGTTTTGCGATACGCTAGACCCCTCTCGATGAACAGGATCCCGTTTCAAACGTGGCCGGTCGAACACAAGGTCGTTTCCTCCGTTTTGTGGTACGCCAGGCCTCATTTCCATCGCCTGTTCCGTCCAAGACCTCCTGATGAACACGATGACGCATTCCGTTCCGAACCAGCCGGTTGGCTCCCCATGAACACGACGACGACGCTGTATCTCCATTCCGACCCAGCCATGTACACGAGCCCTGGCCGTACGTATGCGCGAGTAGGCGTTCGAGACCCCGCCCATATGTACACATACGTGGCCGTATTTTCTTTCTTGCACACTGGCTGATGTACGTACGTATACATGCTACGTGCGCGCCTCTACTATGACACGTATGCACCTCTACTACGACACGTGCGCGCCTCTACTACGACATGTGCGCGCCTCTACTACGACACGTGCGCGCCTCTACATCGACCAGTATATATGTACGTACATGTTCGCGACCAGAATAACAACGTTACGTATGCTTCGACCAGGTGGGTCCCGACTGTCAGGCACTTCCTTGCGTGCGAAGATGTAGCTGGTGGGTCCCAGCAGCCAGGGGGCGAATCGCTTTTTCGGACGCACTTCCTTGTGTGCGAAGATGTAGCTGATGGGACCCAGTAGTCAGGAGGGCGAATCGTTTTTTTAGACGCACTTCCTTGCGTGCAAAGATGTAGCTGGTGGGTCCCAGCAGTCAAGGGGGTGAATCCTTTTGTTTTTTTTGCCCGGACGCACTTCCTTGTGTGCGAAGGTGTAGCTGGTGGGTCCCAGCAGTCAAGGGGGAAACGTTTTTTTCGTGAAATACGGTGGCCCGTCCGGTGTGTCCCCGCTGTCATGTGGAGCAATAATTATTTTGCGCGTAATAAGGAGGCACTTCCTTGTGGCCGCCGTGGACTCAGTTGTCAGCCTCTCCATGCACAGTACTCTTCCGATGGAAATCGGTCGTTGACCACATTGACCACGCCGCGCCGAGATCACCACGGCGGTGGACGACGGCGAGGCCTAGGGAGGGGACGACGCGGAGCCGGGGAAGACGCAAAAGTGGATGCCCATGCAAAGAGGAGTACGAGGGTTCAGTGGTTCGGCTATGGTGTGAGGCTGCTGTCGCTGGAGAATAACAGGGGGTGTGGGTAAGTAGAGGGATGGCCTGGCTAGCGGTGGGAGTAGTAGGGGGCGGTGAGGCCTCCGCGGTATCATAGCTGGCCACGGGAGGCAGGAGCATGCTGCACGACCGGCGCTGCTTTGGGCAGCTGGAGAACGAAGACCAGAGGTTGAAGAAGCACAACGGTCATTGGATGGACATCGTACGGTCACTAGAGTATTGACTAAGTTGACAAAGCCCTCCGTCCCCGTCAACTTAGTAGGCCCACAAGTCAGCCTGCCACTATACTGGGTCCTGGCTAGCAGGGGGAGTATTCATTTTTTTTGTGCGTAATAAGGAGGCACTTCCTTGCGTGCGAAGATATAGCTGGTGGGTCCAAGCTGTCAGCGGCAGTAACATTTTTTTCATGAAATACAGAGGCCCTTTCGGTGGGTCCCAGATGTTAGGTGGAGGAAACATTATTTTGCCATAATAAGGAGGCATTTCCTTGCGTGCAGCCGTGGACCCAGCTGTCAACCTCTCCACGTACAGTCCACTTCAGATGCATGTTGGTCGTTGACCACGTTGACCAGGCCGCGCCGAGAGCACCAGGGCGGTGGACGACGGCGAGGCCTAGGAAGGGAACGACACGGAGGCAGGGAAGACTCGGCAGTTGTTTCCCATGGGGAGGGGAGTACAACTGTATGAGGGTTTATTGGTTCGTCTGCTGTCGCCGGAGAATAACAGCAGGGGTGGGTGAGTAGAGGGATGGCTAGGCCAGCGATGGGAGTACGATGGGGCGGTGAGGCCTGCACGGCAGCACAGTCGGCCACGGGGATGAGGGAGCATACAGTCCTGCCTGCGCTTGTTTGAGTGGCTGGAGCAGGAAGAGCAGAGATTGAAGAAGCACGACGGCCGTTGGACGGAAATCCAACAGTCACTGCTTGTGCGTCAACCTTTTTTTTAGGAAAGCCTCAAATCTGTGGAAAACAGCATACAACCCATCTGCCATTATTTCTAATAATTTACAGGCCATTTGCTAATTCTTAAGGTCTTTTTGGAGCCCATATTCTTTTTGTTAGCATTACAGCCCATATTGTGACCACGGTTAAAAAATTATATGAAATTTTGCATATTTCGGTGCGGTCCAAACTGTTTTTAATCCCGAAATTTCGAGTCACATTCAAAATGATTTTAAAAATAAATGTATATCAATATAAAATCCAACAAATTGTCCACGCATAAAAATTAATGTAATTTAAAATCTCAAAATGAAAAAAAGATATTTGAAACTAATTGTCGGTTTGATGTGATTTAAAAATGTACAGCCCATTTCTCATTACTGATAGGCCATTTTCTCAGCCAGCCGAATGGAGCTCCCCTCGTCTTGAAAGATTTGCAGCCCAACAGGCCTGACAAAGCGACTTACTTGGCAAATCACAAAAAAATTGGGATGTGGCCGTGGACCCAGCTATCAACCTCTCCACATACAGTACTCTTCCAATGGAAGTCGGTCGTTGACCACATTGACCACGCCGCGCCGAGAGCACCAAGGTGGTGAACGACAGTGAGGCCTAGGAAGGGGACGACGCAGAGTCAGGGAAGACGCGGTAGTGGATGCCCACGCAGAGAGGAGTACGAGGGTTCACTGGTTCGGCTGCGGCGTGAGGCTGCCGTCGCTGCAGAATAACAGAGGGTGTGGGTGAGTAGAGGGATGCCCTAGGCCAGCGGTGGGAGCAGTAGGGGGCGGTGAGGCCTCCGCGGCATCACAGCCGGCCACGAGAGGCAGGAGCACGCGGCACGACCGGCGCTGGTTTGGGCGGGTGGAGCAAGAAGACCAGAGGTTGAAGAAGCACTATGGCCGTTGGATGGACATCGTACGGTCACTGGAGCTAGAATCGTTCATATTGACTAAGTTGACAAAGCCTTCCGTCCTCGTCAACTTAGTAGGCAAACAAGTCAGCCACCCACTATGGTCGGTCCCAGCTAGTAGGGGGTATTCATTTTTTTGTGCGTAATAAGGAGGCACTTCCTTGCGTGCGAAGATATAGCTAGTGGGTCCGACTTGTCAGTGGGGGGAACATTTTTCTCGAAATCCGCGGACTTGCTGGGCTGGGAGAAAATATCATGTTGGGCTAGACGAAGAAATGTTATAAAAACATAAACACATGATTGCATGTCTATTACTTCATTGGTCAGTAAAATCTTTGCAAGCTTATGTACGCAATCAATAGGAGTTAACTTGCCAAGTTATATATAAACAATTATTATTATTTTGTAAGAACTTTCAACTTACGAAATAAAATATCATTTAAATTTGATGAGTTAATAGTACGTGGGGTATTATTATTTTTTAGGCTAGACGTGGGACAGTTGAGTTGGTTCTAGGGAAAAGTACTGGGAGAAAACTCAGTTTACATCGAAAAAGAAAGTGGGAGAAAATTCAGAGACCTGCTGGGTCCACCCGAGGAGGGGAATATGTTGGGAGGAAGGAAATTCAAAGCACGGAAGCCGAGTGAATTAGTTTTTTTAACGAACAAGTGAACTAGTTACATACATAAGCAAATAGCCACTAAAAAAGCAATCAGGTTAATGGGTTCTTAAAAGAAATATTTCGGACAAAATAGACCATTACGACACATAGGCTAATGCATGAAACACTCAGATGATAAAGGTGCTTATAAACAGATACAGTACAACATCTAGACCTTCCTGGCACGCTTGATCATGATGTTGCGGTTGTCTGTGTACTCGTCGGTTACGGGAAGCAGACACGCCCTCATGTCCAAGATCTGCCTATACATGTCGTAGCATGCGTATGCGTCCTTGGTCGCGTAGGTTATGTAAGCTAGATTCAGAGGTACCTCCCACTCCCACGTGTCCAAGTCCTTGGTATCGTTATCTTCTTTCATGTTGGCGTATCAGGGGTCGATGATGGTCTCAGCAAGGTCAACCATGGAGTCCTTCTCCTGCCAGTTGTTGATGATCTTTTATTGCTTCTGGATGTCGACAAGCTTGTTGCACCAGATGGCTGAATCGTCGCGTTCTTCCTTATCTCCACCGTAGCGAAGGTGCAGTCGGCACTGCCGATGAAACGGGCGAATGCTCCAAAACCTCGTGCAGCCATAGGACTGAGACGAGGTAGAGCTTCACCGAGTCCATATCGTTGGTGTACATCACATTCAACTTGGTGCAGCCATAGGACTGAACGGCGAACTCAAAGGGGAACTCCTTGCTGAAGTCCATATCCAGCAAGCTCGCCCCTCGGATCGCCATTGGAGTCTCTTCGGGTGAACGAGTGTGTAGGCGGCGGCAGTAGTTCGTTTTTCAGCTCTTGGGGAACTAGATTCAACAATAAGGTGAGTGTGTACAGGCGACAGCAGTTACTACCCCTCCCTCGTCCTCTACACGCCCGGCAGAAGATGCACCCTCGGCACATTCAAACACATCCATTAAGAAACCTACTCCGGCCACACGTCGGTTCACGAGCGGGTCTATATTGGTACTGTAATAATAGGAGTTAGTGGTCACTTTACTTAAATTTAATTAGCTTTAATAGAAATTTATACTTAAAACAAGCAATGCATTGGCTCGTTCTATCAGTGCCACAGGATCAACATGCACAAAAATTAGAATTATTATTCTCAGGACGCACATGATCAGCACATTTGTCGCACTTTCACAAAGATAATACTACCAAGTTTGAACTGTTTGTTATGGTTGTTTTCCTCTGCATCATCATGCCATGTTTCCCATCTTGCAAGATTCAGAACCACAAAGATGATCCAAATAATAAGTACAACAAAGATGACTACACATCTCATTGATTCCCAGCTTGCAAGATTCAAAACCAACAAATAAGATCCAAATAATAAGTACAACAAAGATGCCTACACATCTCATTGATTCCCAACTTGCAAGATTCAGAACCAACAAATAAGATTCAAATAATAAGTACAACAAAGATGCCTACACATCTCATTGATTCCCAGCTTGCAAGATTCAGAACCAACCCATTAGAGCCTTTTGATAAAGTAAATATCGGGATTAAATCCATCTTGGCTAGCCATGTCATACAATCGAAAAACTTGGCGAATGCTCTTGACCATCACAACATCTGTAGTTGAGTATTCCTGTTTGCACAGCACAAACAAGGAGACAGGAGAGCATGCTTTCGCTTTAATAGCGGCCTCCTTGAACTCAACCTGTAGCTCCACTAGGATGAGGTCTGCCTGCAGTTCCATGATTCAATTCATGTGCCTTTTTCTGCAGTTCACCTGAAATGAAGCAAAGATTTCATCATTCAGCTAGCAAGAAGTACTTGCTCTCGTGAGCTGGCAGGTTCTTCTTTAGTAGTTCCACTAAAATTGAGGAACATTAAGGTTGGTTGTCCGGCTCATGTAAGGTGCAACTATAATTTTCTTATCCTTTTGCGCAGTTCCACTAAAATAAAGTGTCATTGTGGTGACAGTGACGGCTCCATCTTGCAAAGGCTAATAAGATGTTGCACGAGATTACCAGCAGAACTTGACAGAGATTTTGGAAACTCCAATCACCATTTTGTGCAGTTCCACCAAAAATGGGAGATGTTGCCCATGTGACATTTTAGTTGAACTGCACAA
Organism: Triticum aestivum; assembly: GCF_018294505.1. Lineage (NCBI taxonomy): Eukaryota > Viridiplantae > Streptophyta > Magnoliopsida > Poales > Poaceae > Triticum > Triticum aestivum. The sequence continues at coordinate 498,880,437 of NC_057813.1, forward strand.
GACACTCATTCCAAAAAAAAAGTGTTTTGTGCAGTTCACCAAAAGGTCACAATAGCAACAAAGTGAAATGGATATCCCTATCTGCACAAAAAGATAGAAAGTAAATAGTTGCTGGTCAATAAGAATATACGAAACATATACAAAATGAAAAGAAGCATCTTAATTATGTTCATGGCAATCAAGCAAGGACAGTAGAAATTTTAAAAGGTCAGCAATGCTTCATGTTACCTGAAGCATTACGATCAACAATGAGATTCCTCAAATATGGGATTACTTTAATGGTGGCATTGCTTGTTTACCAGACACAGTAAATCAACAGCAGCTAAAGAGTTGGTTTAAGGGCATGGGTCCGTGGGGACACCAGGACACTCATCAGTGTAAAGGAGCAACTTACTTATCATACTGGGGAAAACAGCAGGAGTGCCATTTGTAACACAGTTTAATTGCATCTTATCACTGGAGGCATTAGATTAACAATAACACTGGTTAGACACGTCCCTAAGGTAATAGTGTGATCGCTTCATTTTACATGTGCCCTTACATTAACAACAGCAAAAGGTTGGTATAAGGACATGCGACAGTGGACGCATCAGCACAATGTACCTACAGGGAGGCATAAAGTGGTGATGCCGAGTTTGTTCATGCTATGTGAGGGCGGCAAACCTAATCCTGGAGACCTTGTACTATGTGAGGGCAGCAAATCTAATCCTGGAGACCTTTTACTATGTGAGGGCAGCAAATCTAATCCCGGAGACCTTTTACTATGTGATGGCAGCAAATCTAATCCTCGAGACCTTTTACTATGTGAGGGCAGCAAATCTAATCCTGGAGACCTTTTACTATGTGAGGGCAGCAAATCTAATCCTGGAGACCTTTTACGATGTGATGGCAGCAAATCTAATCCTGGACATACTCTGTTGACTTGTCCACCAGCCGCCACTTTCTATCCTTTTTTCAACCAATAATAGATTTGTTCCTTATCCAGTCTGTACTGTGTTTTCCCATTATTTCCCTTTTCAACCAAGAGACCGGTTGGGTATCTGGTCTCTACTCCTTTCACCATATTATTTCCTCTTTGAATCAAGTCCTAGATTCATGCTACAACTTTCCCCCCTTTCTTCGTTGTTTGAACAAAGCCCTAGATTCGAATGCATGAAGTACCTTTACCTCTAATAATACTAAAAATTTAGGTGGCTTTGGAAGAGCTGATGGGAGTATAAAAAGATGCATATGCAAACACGTGGGGAGCTGGGGCAGTAGAGCAAGGCCTCTTTCGAAGACCTTATACCCGAGGGTTGTCGGGATGTCGGCGGCGGCAGGTTGGATCTGTGGACAATACGGCAAGGAGGAAGAAGGGTCGGAGGACCTCCCGAGCCGGCGCTGTGTCAAAGAGAACGGCACGGGCAGAGGATCGGGCCCCTTCGGCAGCTGTGGGTTTCCTCCCTTGGCGGTGATGACCGCGTGAATGATGCACCTTTTATTCCTCTACACACATCGGCCGAAGGGATCCGGCCGGTGTGACCAGCGATGAGTAGAGAGAAAATGTCGCTACCGTTGTCTTGTTTATATCTGGAGAGGATCAGAGAATGAAGAGCGCAACCATAGTAAAGCAAGCGCTCAGGCCCCTGCATACATATATAGTGGAGTGATTATCTTTTTTCTCTCCACAACAAGCGTTTCAATTTGTGTACGTGGCATTAAAGAAAAGAAACTCTCTATTTAAGGTGACTACTATACGACTCCTACTTACTACTAGTAGTACTACAGTATTGTTCACTTGTGCTCCCCGCCCATCCATTCATTGAACAACCCCACGGGTGAATAAACATACAGTAAGTACTATATTTATATAGAACGAACAAGCTCGAACTATTTTCGCATAGTTAAAAGTTGAGGGCGGGGCTTTTCCCGGGCAGTACGCGCGGCATTTTTCGGGTAGGCGGTTTGACAGAGAGGCAAGGAGGGTGAGCGAGTGGCGGATTCTCAAACATACTGCTGGAAAGTTCGGGCTGTGCGATTTGACGACACGTTATTGCTGGAAAGACTTGTGATATGACCACTCATTATAGTCATGAATTACTGGCGCTCCGACCGGGGTGATGCCCCCCTTCCGTTCCGCACTCTAATCTGGTGCATGACACGTCAACCCGTATGCTGGCTCTCCCACATGTCGGAGTAGTAAGAGCATGGTTAATAGTATAGCCAACTGCTGGCTATAAGCCAGTGCCATGTCATCTACAGCCCATCTTATTGTCAACATGTACAATATTAGATTAAAATAGTGTACTACTTTTTTATTATGTGGCCCACCTTTCATTCTCACAAAGTGTCTAGGAGCACATGCTAGAGTTGGCTCTTCACCAAGAGCCCGCTTACCTTCTCTCTCCTCTTCTCTTTCCTCCAACTAAGCAGAAATATACTAGTTTATTCCTTATAGCCCGCTGACTCAGCTCTATTGTACTTGCTCTAAGAAGGAGCAAAGAATGATGCAGTATATACTAGTACTACTACTACTCAGGTCGGAGGAGTGCGAACCACGGCAGCCCAGTGAACCAGCAAGTGCGAACCACGGCAGCCCAGTGAACCAGCAGTGCGAACCACGGTAGCCCAGTGAACCAGCAGTAGAAAACAATGTGGTGATATGGCCATAAAAAACAATGTGCTACGGTCCACACTGTAGCATGTACAGTAACACTCCTCTTTGTTTTGGATCCCTGAGTTAGAGCTAGTTTGGGTTGAAATAGCCTCAAATTATCGAAACAAGAGGGGTTAGTTTGAGCTAGTTTGCTCTAACTCAGCTAAAAAAACTAGCCCGGCGGAGAGGTTCTAATTGGGTTAGTTATCCTCGGGCCCACTAAAAGAGAACTAAAAAAATCTCCCCTGCCCGCACCAGATCGCTCCCCCCCCTCTCACATGACTCATCTCTGTTCCCCATAGGGCCGCTCGCCCAAGCACCGCTCGCCCTCTCTCTCCTTCGGCCGCCCTCTCCTTCCGGCCTCCACTACCCTACTCCGGCCGCCCTCTCCCTTCGGCCTTCGAAGGTCGCCCCGCTCCCCCTTCACCAGTCGTTTTTCTCCCTCTATCATGCGCGGCGGTGGCGCATCTACCAGGGAGGTCGCGAGAGGGGTGAATTTGTTAGTTCCTTCTCTGTCTCATGGCCGTATCATTGATCTTGCTTGCTCTAGCGCTAATTCCGATTTGGAAAAGTAGATCCTGATCAAACTTGGTATAGATTTGTGGTACACGCATGGAATTGTTTGATGCTGCTTGAGGAGGTAATAAATCTTTCTAGAGGCCCAAAGATTCAGTTCACCTTTATAGGTATTTCAATTTCAGACTTGTATTGTTTCTAGAGGCCAAAAGATTCAGTTCACCTTTCTAGGTATTTCAGTTTCAGGCTTGCATTATTTCTAGATGCCCAAAGATTTAGTTCACCTTTCTAGGTATTTTAGTTACAGGCTTGCATTATTTCTAGAAGCCCAAAGATTAAGTTCCCAGTCGGCGGCAAGCGGCCGTGCTACCCATGCCGGTGTCGACCTCAACTCGCAAGGGCCGGCGTCGGAGGGGTTCCCAGGGATTGGGCTCTACAGAGCCTTCCTCCAGAGCGACGATGGCGAGCTCCTCCCTCGGTGCGTGAGGGGCTCCGGGCTCCCTCCCTATCGTGAATGACTTCCGTGATGAGTTAGCTCATGCTTTGTTTCATGAAGTGTTTTTTTATTTTGTGAAGCTTGATTGACGACTTGTATGTTTAAGTGGGATATCTGATTTGTATGGACAATGTAAAAATTATCATGTTTTGCATGCTTGATTTGTATAGATGGTTCGTTTATGTTAATTGTGAGCAGGAGGAGGCCACAGAAGAGCCGGCCACACCAAATCCAGCAGGAAATAGGGTCCAAAGGAGTCAAATGATTGAGAAAGAGCATTTATTGTCAATCTAACCCTGCCATCCATACACCTCTTTGGTTTACAGTTAGTTCAGGGTTAGAATCTAACTCTAACCTCTAACTGAGTTAGAGTTCTCCTCGTCTCGGTTCATCGCCATCATACTTTCCCCATTCCTGTGTTTTCAGTATTCTGCGAATCAAAGAGGCCCATTTTTGTGGGAAAAATCAAAGAGGCCCTTAGACTCGTTTAGGTCTGGTCATTTTTTATAAACATGTTATGTCCAAAATTTAGTGAACGTGCTCCGGTTTCTTCATTTATTTATTCTTCTGCGGGGGGTTTGCATGTAATTCGTGAGGTTTGAAATGTAAAGTACCCCGGCATATGCTTCGAGTCTTGCATGCACAATGAACCAGATGCTCTATGTCCCACATGTCGGCGAATGGGAGCACGTGGAAATAGCCTTGGAGTACATATAGGAGGATAAATGCGTAAAAAAATATGTACTATCAAGCGTAGCTGCGGTTTGAAAAAGAGACCTAAAGTGATGACAGCTATAGGTCGCACGCACCCAACTACTGGTACTAGACATACGATTAATTTTTCCCTCAAAAAAAAGAGGCACGAGTGCTCAGTACTCCTATTCTATAAACACGAGTCCCATCTGACAACAGCGTACGTGCTACAGCTAGCTCTCCTCCCTCGTTTCTCTCTTCTAATTCTAAACTCGGCCGACGCCCGGTGGGCGGGGTGGGTTTGCTCAACTGCGGCCCCACCTCACAGTGAAAACGTTACGACTAGAATAAAAATGCCATATACTCCCTCTGTTCCTAAATATAAGCCTTTTTAGATACTATTTCAAATGGAATACAACATACAGATCTATATAGACATAGTTTAAAGCGTAGATTCACTCATTTTGCTCCGTACGTAGTAGTCACTTGTTGGAATCTTTAGAAAGACTTATATTGGGAACGGAGGGAGTACTATACTAATAAAACATTAAGGCCACGAGGCGATGCAGTGCTGGTTACAGGAGACAAGAAGAAGAGATGCATCCATCGACAACGTCCACCTCCTCGACTCAGGGCGCCGGCCCACCGAACGGCGCCAAAGTAGCAGCGGCTTTCGTGGCCAGGTCGACGTGCTTCGGAACAATGGCGTCCAAAGATTCCAGCCTCTGGAAGAAGGCCAACGTCTTTCTATCCTCGCTTGCCTTGTAGTGGCCTATGTAGACGATTTCCTCGTAGACGTGGATGTGCAGGTCGACGGTTTCTTGCATGGTGAGGCGTTGCGCGGCGAGCGCAGCCTTGAGGTGTACATTCTTTGTCGCGACCTCTGGCACCTGCAGGGCCACCAGGGCTTGAAAGAGTTCGTCACCATGGAGGCCGATGATGGTAGCAGGCAATGAGGAGCCTGGGCGCGCAGGCTGGAGCAGTACGGCAAGGTCATCCTCGTGCTTCTTGACGGCGGTGAACTTGCGGATGGAGTTGACCATCATGTCATCCATGCGAGAGGCGAAGCCGGCGTCGGCGAGGGCTATGATGCCGGCGGTTGCCAACACCGTCTATAAATGTTGCACGGTGCGGGGCCGCAGGCCGGCGCCTTCGATGATTTGGCACAGCCGACTGCCGCTCGCTTCCATCGCCTCCATAGGTGCTTGTGGCTTCTGGTCACTTGGTCTTGGATTGGAGTGAGCAATGTTGCGCAGAGACTTGGGAGTCGATGGATTGGAGTTGTGGGGCGCCTTTATTATATGAGAGTCCAAACTCTGTTGCATTCACATCGTGCTGGCTCTATTCTGCTTCTCCAATTAATTCCATCTGCATGTAATTGAGGATGCATCATTGACCGTTCATCGTCTTGGGAACCGCTACCCTCTCCCTCCTTAGTATTCAAGCACCTATGGACCCGTCGATGACGAGGTGCCTATGGTGACTTCATAAATTTCAAGATGATACCGCCGTGCGTGTGTGCGTTCATAGGGGTGATGTATGTGCGTGTATATGAGCGCTTGCTTCTGTACTGTGTCAAAAAAACGTAAATGCATGTCAAAAAGAGACTAGTCAGTATACTCAATATTGTGCACCTCGGAGAGGAAAACGATAGAACTAGTACGTATTTATATACGATGCAGATTCACTCATTTTGCTCCATATGTACTCCATCTCGGTGTAGTCTAGTCACTTGTTGAAATCTCTAGAAGGGCAAATACTCCTTACTGGTTTACAGGGTTATACTAGCAAGTAGTTGCACGTACTAGTACATAGTGGGCTCACATAGCAATTTTTTCTCATGCAAGAGCCTAGCCATATGCGTGCTCCAATGTTCGCAACAGCAACATTCGGGTTTGCGCTTGGCTCTTCACCTCTTCGAGAAGACGAACAATGATGTTACTACTATTGCTTCTACAATGTCGAATCCACTACTGCATGTCCATCCACCACGAGCGGGACGGATAGCTTGTTGTAGAAGTACTATTAAGCAAAAGCATGTCCTCGTTTGCGAGCAACCGCGCGCATGGGCAGGGGAGAAGGCGTGTAGTAGTAAAATCAAGCTTCTCCTCGTTGTACGAGTTGACACGACACATCATAGCACTGGCCCCACATGCTTGCCTCTAAACTTGGCTGAAAGACCCGCAGTGTACAATATATTTGCTGCAACCTCTAACATTTACCCACCACAAATTAAAATATCTATGGCCGTATGCATCGTTCTGATGTAGAGGCCGGGGAGTCCCCCCTTTTCGAAAAAAAACAAATTAAATTATATATTCCTGTCTTGACCAGATGAGCGTGCAAACTACAATCACCAGGGTGACAGGTAGGTCCAGAAGACTATTTTAAATTTTTTAAAAAAACTTTGAGACAGCCACATAGCATGGAGCCAACCCCAACGATTTTAAGCTTACAAGCACGGTACATGCTATCCTAGACTACTCTACACATGAAACTGCCACACGAGCGTCCGGGCTGCGCTTGGCTCTTCGCCTCTTCGGGAAGTCGAACAATGATGGAGCACTACTGCACTGGAGGAGTACTACAGTACGCTTTTGGCCATCTAACACCGATTGAACTGCTGCATGTCCACCGTGTGTGGGAGGGAGAGCGTGTAGCAAAAGCTTCTCCTAGTCTTGCCAGCCACCACGCTCATGGGAGAGGGAGGGACGCTCCTACCTTTGCGTGTATGACAGGTGGGCCCGACAGATGTGTCGCCAACCTGTCATATAGCCAAAGGCAGGTGCAGTTAAGTCCGTGAGGGGGGGGGGATAATCAAACTTCTCATTGATGTACGAGTTGACGTGACACATCAAAGCACTGCACTCGATATATTTCAATAATTTGCGTTTACCGATGTATTAATGACAACGCATGCATGCATGTCATGACTCTCCTTTTGATACTTGCATGTGTTGATTTAATGCACCTTGAAGTAGTATAAAATATGTGATGGTAAATCTTTGTAATGCCCCGGCCCAAGTCGAGAGATGGTTGTGCACGAGGAGGGCGAGATCATGCAGACCGAACAGGACCCGACGATGGAGCTCTCTAAGGTCTCGATGGACCTCACCGTGCTCCACTCCCCTTGTGCCTCTGCCCCTTGACGCCTCCAGTGTATGAGGTTCGAATACACATCATCCGTTCGGCTGATTGAGCAAGGTGCAGGTTTCTTGATTGATGTGTTGTTCGATTGATTTCTGCAGTGCAAGGGAGGGCACCTGGCCTGCGCGTACTGCTGCGTCAAGCGTCCCGGGAACCAAAGGCAGTGCCAGAAGTGTGAGCGCGGTGGTGGCTTCGACGTGCGGAACACAGCGGTGGACTCTGTCCTTTCGTCGGTGAGGGTGGAGTGCCCACACGAAGGCTGTGGGCTCTACATCACTTACCACAAGCTCGCCGATCACCAGAGCGTGTCTCCGCTCGCACCCTACAAATTCCCCATGCCCATCTGCGGCTACGAAGGCCCGTCGGCGGCGCTCTACCACCACATTAGCACCGCGCATCCCATGCCCATGCACAGGATCCAGTACGACAAGGTGCTCCAGCTGCAAGTGCCACTGTCAGAGCCACGACTCTTGCTGTTCGCGAAGGAGGACGGTCGTGCATTTTTCTTGGTCGGCGGCATGCTCGACATCGGCGCGCCTATCACCGTGTCGGTCATCTGCATCAGAGCGGGGGCGTCCCCACTGCCGCACTACGTGGCCAAGCTGTGGGCGAACGGCCCACCGGGGGAGCCCAAAGGCACGACCGACACCGTCAAGGTGGAAATGGAGGTGACAAGCAGCAAGGATTCCGGCAATGTCGACGTGCAGGAGCTGACCTTCTTCACATATCTGCCTAAGCTGCTGGCCGGGGCTAAGCTGGTGTCCCTCCACATTCGGATTGACAAGCTCACATCCTAAATGTTTCTACAGTGCCATCTGTTTATCTTAGTAATATGCTAATATAGGTATTACCTCGGTCTACTTTAGCTTAAGAAATGGTGAGTTTTGGTGGCGATGCAGCAATTACTTCAACATCAGATCGGTAATTTCCAACAGTCGAACGGATATTTTGTGTATGTTGGATATAAAGTTCCTTTGGGTAAGAAGTACTACTTGTCATCAAAATGGATAAAAGGAGATGTATGTAGACGTATTTTAGTTCTAGATACGTCCCTTTTTATCCATTTTGATGACAAGCACTCCCTCCGTTCCACAATACATGCCTTCCATTTGTCAAAATATAGATGTATCTAGACATGTTTTAGTATATAGGTACATCCATGATAGATCCAATCGGATGGTTGAGAACACTACAATTTGTAGCTACAGATGCGTGTGTGACTCCCAGATGCAAAGGCGGGGGTCATCATCCTCCTTTTCGAGAAAAAACGGACGCATGTGTGAGAGGATGAGTGCGTGTGTGCACCTCTTCTCTTCCTGTATAACATACTAAACTCAGAGTACAAGTTTCTGTGGGTGGCACGATGGTGCGTGCGAGAAGTCCCGAGAGATAGGTTTAATGTGTCTAAAAAAGACTATCATAGAGCTCGCCACGCGACTATTCTTGTAGAAGGCCCCATTAACCGTAAGATATGTATACGACGGTGCCAGTTATTGCACGTACACAGCAGTACTCCCTCCTTTCCGGTTTATAGGGCTTAATTCGAAAATCTCACCAACCAAGATGGTGAGTGGTGGAATATTTTCTGTAGTTTGCAAAAGCACCTAATTAATGCTCTTGTTTTTCTCAAAAAATTATGTTTATCAATGCATTAATTGCAATGCATGCATGCATAAAGTACATGCATTGGTCAATTTTCTCTTAATACTTGCATGCAATGTTTTAATGCACCTTGGAATCTGAACATGTGATGGGGAACAACTAAATTGAGCCTTATAAAATGGAAAAACTAAAATTTTAAGATAAGCCCTATAAACGAGAAAGGATGGAGTAGAAAAAGAACTACTCTATCTGGGAATAGTGCTGCACTTCGAAACTAGAACCGTCAATAAATTTTGAGCTTGCGTCTCGTCACATTCCAAATTACTCCACGCTATATTGAATTGCAAACCTGTTCACACCGATCACAACCTAAACGGTTTCCCACTTAGGAGCATATTAGTACCATGCTATATTGAATTGCAAACCTGTTCACACCGATCACAACCTAAACGGTTTCCCACTTAGGAGCATATTAGTACTCGGTTATAAATACTAGTATCCCAAGATGACTGCACATTCCTCCTCAACTCCTCATCCACAAAAACAAACAAGTCATTCAGCATCCTTCCCTTGCGTCTGCCATGGCCAGCGTGAGTTATGGGTCGACAGATTGCCACCAGGGAGAGGCGAGCATGGAAGCGAAAGCACGAGAGATGTCTCGCCTCGCTGCGAGAGAAACCGACATGTCCTGCCGCGCGGAAGTAGCAGCACCAAGGTCCCGCCGTGCAGCTGAAGCAGCACGGAGGTCCTGCCACGCCGTTGATGCAGCAGACTAGTCCGGCCGCGCCGCAGAAGCAGCAGAGATGTCCCGCCGTGCCGCGGCATCCTCGGAAAATTTCTCGCGGGCAGGCGATGACTGTTACAGGCGCATGCATGCAATCATCCATAGCCAGATGGATCAGATCTCCGGCTGGGCGAGGTTGCAGGATGACATGAAAGCCTCATTTGAATAGGCTACCGGCGTCATCCGGCAACTAAGGGGGGGCAATGAGAGGCTCCAGGCCGAGCGCGACCTGGTGAGGGAGAAGATCGTCCGAAGTGCAGACCAGCAGGAGGAGACCAGTGCCTTGTTGAAGAGGACCGGTGTCATCGTCAAGAAACTTATGGACGAGAATGACATGCTCCGCAACGAGAGCCAAAGGCTGGTGAAGGAATCCGTGGATGTTCTCAAGCAGCGTCTTGAGGACACGAAAGTGCTCATCACCGCTCGCCGCGGAGACTAGTTCCCGCGGCCTGCAGCAACGCATCAAGAAAGTAGAGATCAGCAAGCCAGATCCTTGTCTTCCTTCTTCTTTTGCCCTTGTGTATTTCGGGCATAGCCGCATGTGGGTTTTTTAATTATCTTTCTAATTATGTAAGACAATTAATCGTCCTTATATATTCATTAGTCTTGCTATAAGTCGCAGTAGATGCTATATAGGTCCGTCGGATCTTACATCAAGATCCGTGCTTTCAGATTTTCTTTTTTCTCTCTTAAATCTCAGTCGAGTGAGACATAGCCACGCCATTAAATAGAGGCTCGGGCGCCATTAATGGAGAACTTGGGAGAGAGGTGGACGACAGATGGAGGTCAAAGGGCTCTCCTCCCGATAAGCACGCGCAGGGGTCTGATCGCACGCCTCTCGTACTTAGCTACCCTGCACGGCGCCTCCTAGCTAATAAAAAATGGGGACGCGTGGCGGCACGTAAATGGTACTAGTAAGTAGAACACCCACGGTTTCAATAATACTTGTGTTTCTGATTGTAACGTGATAGCACTTGTTCCAAAATGACTTTGTTGATTGTTAATGTGTGCGCCTTCGCAAATCGGACTACAAAATTACCACAGCATGTTGGTGCCATGTCATGGCACCAAGCCAAGTTTCATTATTTTCATGCGTGTTTTGGATTTATAGGAATTAAAAAACTAAGTTTCTCAATGTTTCCAACCCAGCCACGACGCCTAGAATTTTGAATTTCATTCCCGTTTCTTGCATGGAACCTAGAAATTTACCCGAGGACACACATGTGATTTTTCAACCAACTTTGGTGCACTGGAACATGTGCTTGTATTTCAATTTTGAATTATGCACACAAAGGTGACACGTTCCCTCCCAGAACCACGAGGATTCTTGAGAGAAGCTCCGATTTGCAAGAAGCTTATACCAAAATTTGTTCCTGTTCGGCCAATTTTTTACCACGGCATGGTACTACCATGACATGACACCATGCAGAGTTTCACGATTTTAAAACCAAGTTTCTCAATGTTCTCGACCGAGCCACGATGCCCGGATGTTTGAAATTTATTCTCATTTTTTGCATGGGACCTAGAAATTCATCCGAGGACACAAATGTGATTTTTCAACCAACTTTGGTGCACGAGAGCATGTTCTTGTAGTTCAAATTTGAATTATGCACATTAAATGACCAAAAACTCAATTAATGTGTAAATAAGGCCAAACGAAGCCGGAATAATTCCAAAATTTAATAGGGCACTCATGTAGTTCTATGTTGCCTTTGTAAATAAACTCAAGGGGGACAGCGTATATCGTTTCACACTCAAAGGTGGCACGTTCCCTCTCAGAACCACGAGCCTTCTTGAGAGAAGATTCGGTTTGCAAGAAGCTTATACCAAAATATGTTCCTATTCGGCCAATTTTTTTACCACAGCATGGTAGTACCATGACATGACACCCATGCCAAGTTACATGATTTTCAGACGTGTTTTGGATTTACAAGAATTTTAAAACCAAGTTTCTCAATGTTCTCGGCCAAGCCACGATGCCCATATGTTTTAATTTTATTCTCATTTCTTGCATGGAACCTAGAAATTCACCCGAGGACACAAATGTGATTTTTTTTCAACCAACTTTGGTGCACGAGAGCATGTGTTTGTAGTTCAAATTTGACTTATGCACATTAAATGACCAGAAAGTCAATTAATGTATAAAAAGTGACAAACGAACCCGGATTAATTCCAAAATTTAACAGGGCACTCATGTAGTTCTATGTTGCCTTTGTTAAGAAACTCAAGGGGGGGGGCAGCATATATCGTTTCACACTCAAAGGTGGCACGTTCCCTCTTAGAACCACGAGCTTCCAAATCGGCCCAATTTTTTACCACAACATGTTAGTGTCATGACATGACACCATGCCAAGTTTCATGATTTCCAGGCAAGTTTTGGATTTACATGAATTTAAAATCTAAGTTTCTCGATGTTCTCGGCCCAGTCATAACGCCCAGATGTTTGAATTTCATTCTCATTTCTTCCATGGGACCTAGAAATTCAACCAGGGACAGACATGTGATTTTTCAACCCACTTTGGTGCACCGGAGCATGTGCATGCAATTCATATTTAGATTATGCACATTAAAATTCCAAAAACTCAATTAACGTATAAAAAGGCCAAATGAACCCGAAATAATTCCAAAATTTAACAAGGAACTCATATAGTTCTATGTTGCCTCTGTAAAGAAAATCATGGGTGAGGCAGCGTATATCGTTTCGCACACAAAGGTGACACGTTCCCTCTCGGAACCACAAGGCTTGTTGAGACAATCTCCGGTTTTGCAAGAAGCTTATACCAAAACTTGTCCCAATTCAGCCAAAAATTATTCATATGAAAACAGGGTTTAGATTATCCCGAACATCTCGCTACCTAGACCAATAATGTACTATGATTTGAATTCAACATAAAATGGATACAAATATTTGAATTGGAGAGTGTATGGTACATGTAGTTCATAGTGAAATATGATTACTGCTATATGCATGTTTTTTGTTATCAAGATAATATTTAAATTATTGTATAACTTGACAACAATCGTATTCAAATAAGGAAAATTGATTCAAATTTAGTCCATATGGTAGACGACAATATATATGTTCACATGGTGGAGTAAAATGTTCATATATGATGGAAGATCAAAATTTACGACTACATCAATTGTAAACCGCAAGGTCACCTAAGGATATATTCGAATTCAACATAACATGGATTCAAAAATTGAAATTCGAGATCCTGGCATTTGTAATCATATAGAAAGGGACATTACTCTTTCTTTGGTGGGAATTGATTTGTTTTTTGTTGTTGTTGAGGGAAGTGCAAATCGATTTGGTACTGTGCAGGGTAATCTTGTTCTCCCAATTTTTTTTACATTTTTCTTGTATTTTTTTCAATGGCATCTATAGCAATATAGTAAAAGGGGACATGACTCTCTTGTGTCTTGTATGAATTGTTTTTTTACACATTAAGTTTGTTCTGCCGAACAAGGAATCCGCACCTTGTTATCCCGAAATTTTCAAGCTCGAGTATCTTTTGTCTCACCTGCTTTGAAACTCCCGCCTCTTCAACCCGCGCCGCGCCTTGTTATCCAGAAATTTGGGCGCACGCGAGAACTCCCTCCTCATCCAAAATCGGTCCCGCAGCCCAGACAGACAAAATCCCCCTTCTACCCCTCAGCCGGAAATGAAGCTCCACGTCGCCGTGTCAAAACCGGTGGGGTACGCTGGTAACTTACCCTACATTTCGGACAAGCGTGTCCCTAAGCTTGGC
>NC_057813.1:498894359-498902083 GCF_018294505.1 Triticum aestivum
AAACCCGCGGAACCCCACCACTGCCCAGCCAGAGACTCTTCCCCGACTACGTCGTCCACCACAACAGCTCGCCGTCCCTCATCCACCGCACTAGATGAGGATCCGTTGTCGATATCATTGTCCCGCTGGATCAGCCTCCCCGTCCTCCACCTCCAAGGAGTTGCCCCGATGTTCGCCTTGTCTATCGTGCCACCTCAATCCCCACAACATCGTCTTGACCTGCCCCACCGGAACCGCAACACCCTCACCAATTCCTCCGATGAAGCCAAGGCCAACCCGACGCCACCAAGGAGGTTCTGCACTCACCACTACATTTTATCTTTTATTCGATCTCACGGGGCTGCCAGTGCTTGACACCGAGCAGACATGGCGGGTCTCCATCGACGGCGCCGTCGCTGGCCACATCATCCACGACGTCTCTCCCCCATGTCGTTGCTTCCTCGGCGGCGACTTCCACAACGGCACTAGCTGCAGCTGCTCCTACTCTCGCTCACGCTGCAGCTCTGTTCTTGTTGTCGGTCGCGTTGCTGCATTGCTCTTGCTTTCGTTCATGCTGCTGCTCTGCTCTTGCTCTCGCTTGCGCTGCTGCTGCTGCTGCACGACCTCCGGCAGCTACAGGAGTTGCTGCTTTAGCACTCGCCCGCGATGCTACTGCATGACTTGCTCTCTACTGGTGTGTTCCCTGCTCGAGCGTCTGCTGATTTAGATCACTACTTCTCTGCTACTAGTGCTCGAACGCCCTAAACATCTATTGCAATGCTCTGTTACTAGTTCAATCAGTTTCGACAGTAAAATTCAGTTTCGACTGTAAAGTTCATTTTCTTCAATTAAGTTCAGAGTGAACAGCACTTACAGCATCTGTCCGAGCGGTCGTGGCGTGGCTGATGCGTTTTACATTTAGCACTTTTTGGTGATGTATTTTACATCATCTATTGCAGGTGATATTAGGGTCCCAGTTCAGATTAACATTGTTTGTCTTGTCCTGCTTCAGCCTCGTCGCCGTACACCTTAGCAGAGCTGCTCCAACGACGAAACTGTCCATCACAGCGCAGCAGTACCCTCAGCGCTGTTTCCAGAGGCCTCGGATCTTCTTCCCCGCCTCCGACAGTCACACCAGCATCATCACCATCCTCCACGTACAACCCAATGATGATGAGGTCCACAAGGCTATGCCAAAGAGGTTGTACACTCGTTGCATCACTTTGTTACTCTGCATCCATGTCGATCCCTCAGGGATTCTTTGCTATGGGACTACTATTCGTGAAAATCTGTTAGAAGGAGTGGAGCAAAGCAAAATTGGAGGATTTTTTTCCTTTGGTGTCTCTTTCGAAGAAAAAACATAGGAATTTTATTCACTTGGACGTCCTTTTCAAATTAATATGCATGAAGAACAGAATTAATTGCATTACTGGCATAATAAGATTCTTATTTTTTCATTTTCACATGGTTTGTCTTTAATTTGACCACGTTTCTCCATTCCTGTGTTCTTCCAATTCATGGGAACCAAACACACAGGTTGATTGAAATCCTATGTTTCCAAATGCTCTGTTTTGCACGTGCATTCATATCCTATTCTGTGTTTTTCCTGTCCCTGCATTTATAGAATCCTCCAATTCTAAGGAGCCCTTACAGATTTACTTCATTTTCAGATAGGCATCAAATAAAACTCTGTGTGTTATGTCCTACTCCTGCCGTGTCGTCATCCACCCCACCTGAGATGCACCATCGACAGAAGCGTTCACTGCAGCAGAGATCCCCCATGCAGACTTTCTTTCGCCGCCTCAGATCATCTTCCCCATTGCCGGCAGCCACGCCAACTACATTACCATCATCGACTGAGCAGATGAACCTGAGGACTACACAGTTCCGGAAGAGAGGTCGCAGTCTTTCGTGTTTGCTTACGTTATACATCGGTTATTATTACCTGCTACTTTATCGTTCAAACTTGAGTTCTGAAATGCCCATGGGTCTCATATCGAGCCAGCAATGAATAGTATCTGTCTACTATCTGGTTCATCTGGGGTCTTCTATGTGGTTCATGTTGGGTGGGCAACAAACAATAGATGATCCATTGTCTATCTTTTTAAATTGAAGCTGTAATCTACCTGCTATCATTAGTTTTGGATCCATCCACTCGTTTGCTACCATCAGTCTTGATTTTTGCATGCACCCTTAGGCCTTACAAAATCTAACTATTTTTTTTATTATGCATGTCAGATATTGTACACAATCGTACTGAACATGTAGAGAAAAAGAGAAGACCGTTGCGTGGGAATATAATGTCATGCAGACGCCGCTCCATGGTGGGCGAAGTGGGCCCCCTCCTGCATTTCCAGATTGTATTCTAGAGGAAGATTACTATTCAGATGGAGATTCAGAAGGAGCCGACCACGCCTGTTTACCACCTGAGGTGTTTTCTCTAACCTGGCATGTTGATGTTGGTCATATCATGCATATGGCGCCTTGCATTGCTTACATTATACATCTTATATGTCATCAGCTTAGTTTAGATTTGCTTTGTGTGAATGCCACCTGTTTGGTTTCTATATCATACTCCCACCATTCCTAAATATTTGTCTTTTTAGAGATTTCAACAAGTGACTACATACGGAACAAAATGAGTGAATCTACACTCTAAAATATGTCTATATACATCCATATGTGGTAGTCCATTTGAAATCTCTATAAAGACAAATATTTAGGAACGGAGGGAGTATATGGGAATTATGCAATGCCATCTTCTTTAGCCGGGCATCATATACGTGAATCATGCAATGCTATCCTGTTTAGCCAGTCATCGTATATGAGAATTGTATTGTGCCATATTTATTTCCATAATGTATTCCATTTGTCAACAATGTTTATACATTCATCTACTTCCTGTGCATCAGCCATTTGAGTCGGTCATGGAAAAATCTGGAGTGAAAACAAGGTCTTCTGAGCAGTTAGTGCTACCTGTCGATGCAGATTTCTTGTTGGTTACAGATAGCTCCTCAGAGGAGGATTCAGAGACAGATGACCAGTTGTATCCCCCCCCCCCAGGTGCATGCTCTAACTTGGCTGGGTTATATTGGTCATATCATGCATATAGTGTCTTGCATTGCCATGCCATCTGCTTAGATTAGACATGCTTTGTGTCAATGCCTCATGTTTGCTTTCTATATCAGATATGTGAATTATGCAATGCCATGTTTTTCAGCCAGTTATCATATATGTGAATTATGCACCGCCATGGAGCCAAGCATCATATATGTGAAGTATCTCATGCCATCTATTTTTTTCATTACGTATTCCATTTGTCGACAATCTGTGTATATTGAACTACTCTTCATGTGTATCAGCCATTTGAGCCGGTTATGGAAAAATCTGGAGTGAAAACAAGGTCTTCAGAGAAGGCAATGGTACCTGTTGAAGCATATATCTCGATGGTTACAGGGAGCTCCTCAGAGGAGGATTCAGAGACAGATGACCAGTCCTATATCCCACCTGAGGTGTATGCTCTAAGTTGCAATGTGTATATTTCTCATATGATGCATATGGTGTCTTGCATTGCTTAGTTTAGACATCATATGCACAATATTGAATTCCATCTGCTTAGTTTAGAGATCATACATGCGAGTGCCAGCTGCTTAGTATATGAATCAATTATGGCAATTATATCATGCCATCATGTATACTTAGACAACATGTATGTGAATTATTTCATCCCAACCTATTTTAGAAAGACATCATATAGTTTTGTCATGTCATCCTATTTAGGTACTGAGCATATGTTGAATTATGCCATTATATCATGTTAAGTTATCCATCATATATCTGAAACTGTATCATGCTATCATGTTTAGTTAGGCATCATATATGTGAAATTGTGTCATGCTGTCCTGTTTGGTTAGACAACATATATGTGAATTACCACATCTGTCTATCATACAATGTCTATACGTTCAATTTCTTTTCTTGTTTATCAGCCATTTGAATTGGAGGGGGTGCTGGTAGTATCTAAGGGAGCAAAAACCCGTTCTTCACAAAAGACAGTGCTACCCGTCGATGCAGATAGAACCATGGTTGTACTGTTCCACAAACTAGCCCCACCACACATAATCGAGACTCTTCCAAATTGCACACTTACACTGTTGGGCAGAGAACCAGCTACAACCCATCTAACCGCAACCCCAGCGGATAGTAACCCACTTCTAGTTGACAAAGCACCATGTCCACCACAGAGTACCCCCACACGAGCAGTTTGTGAAGCTACTGTCGTGCCCAAAGCACGAAGACCACCACAGCTAACCCAAACTCCATGTTTAAAGCAGAAGAGCAACTATTCTCAGGTCAGATTGCGTAGCTATGGTCCATACTCCTTTGTTGTTACATCATTGTATTTACTCATACCAACTACTTTCGAATTTGAAGGATCCAATTGAAACTCCAATGGCGCAACAGGTATGTTTTAAACCTATTTCTTTAACTGGATTGTTGTTCTAACTTCTTGCTCTATGTTGATTTCAGTTTAAGTTGTATAAATAGTTATGTTCTCATGTGATGCACATTACAAGTGATGCCAATGCTGTGTTAACTTCTGTCTATGCTGCTGTGTCTTAAAATATATGAGTTGAACTGTGTCTCTATCTTTATTAGGGAACATAAACTAGAATGATATGGACAATATAGTGACCATAGTACATAGATATATGTTTGTTTCATGTTGTTATCCTGTCCACCTTACTACTGAACTGTTTTACCAAAATGAGTTTCGTATACTACAAGCTAAACTTGTGATGTGTCTGCTTGTTTCTCTTGTAGTATGCAAACAGAATATTGGAGAAGAGCACCCCACTATGCAATGGTAGAGAAAGTAATGCAAATAAGGTTCAAGATAGTGAGACAACCCTGTTGGTCTCCAAGAAAGGTGATAAAAACGATCTTGTAGACAGTGAGAAAACCCCACAGTCCTGCGTTGATGTAGTGTTCGAGTTACTGGCCAGTACCGCTGGCAGAAGCTCTTCGAACTCGCTGCCTGAATCGCGTCGGCTTCTTCAGTCTCAGCTACAAGCTAAAAGGCATCAGTCAGTTGTGCTGCGGCCAGAAGCCGAAGGACTAAGGAAGGCCCTGCAGAATTCAGATGCGTACATTCTTGTGCAACAGCAAGCGCTGGAGGATTCAAGCGATAAATAAGAGAAAGTTAATAAGCTTGCTAAGCATCTTGCCAGCATTATGGGTACCCAGGATATTGTTTCTTGAACTCTTCTGAAGTGGTTTCAGTTCTGGACTTGTTTTGCTGTGGCGTTTATATGTAGTGGCAGTGGGCCTATATTTGCACTTGTGGCGAACTTTGATGCCCAGTGGATGTAATATGTGTAATAGCCGTGATAGCCTAGCATAAGTTGCTTGCTTATTTATTTCCTTGTTGTCTTGTTTATTTGTTTGCTTGTAGACATTGCAGTTCTTTTTCCGCGGTTTGCTAGTGGCTGCAATAACCTATTTTTTAAAACTAGGCCACAATAACCATGGGCTAATATTTACTGTAGTGGTAGTGGGCCTTCTACAGGCCGTAGAAACAGTGGGCCTTCTATGGGCCGTAGAAATAGTGGGCCTTCTACGGGCCGTAGAAACAGTGGGCCTTCTACGGGCCGTAGAAACAATGGGCCTCCTATGGGTCATATCATCAATGGGCCTTATACGGGCCGTATGATCGATTGGCCAAACATGGGCCATACAGACCGCATTATGTCCGTAAACGGGCTAGAGTTGGAATCGTCCGTTCATGGGCCAACCATAACGGGCCATCGTTAATAGGCCGTATTTGATGATGCTATGAAAACGGCTCAACGTATTAACGGACCACAAACAGGCCGACTGAAACCACGGGCTGAATTTGGCCCACAAGCAGAAAATGACAGTAACGGGCTGTAAGTAAACGAATGCTGGAAATGAGCCCAAGAATAAATGGGCTCTGAGAAGGCCGAAAGATAACATGGGTTGGAAACGGACCAACGGAATAACGGGCCGTTAATGGGTATAAAGTGATACACTGTTTATTACGGGCCAGTTTCACCACGGGTCGTTAATGGGTGTAAAGTGATACAGTGTTCATTACGGGCCAGTTTCACCACGGGCCGTTAATAGGCCAAGAGTTACATAGGGCCTCATATGGGCCGAAAGACGTCATGGGCCATACATGGGCCAGAAGTGAAAACGGGCTGGAATCATATTGGATGGCCCAGATGACGCTACTGGTCCTAATTGGATAGGCCGTAACGGGCCTTGGGTTAGCGGGCTGTAAATGGGCTATATGCGAACAGGCCGTTAACAGGCTTTCCATGGGCCTGCCCGCCACCTTTTGACCAAGTCAAACGGGTTGGCCTTTTCACAGGAATGGGCCTCTGTTGGGTCATGCCACATGTCGATGTATCATAGGCGCCTTCTGTCCAATGAGTGGATGACATCTGTCCCAATGAGGAGCCGACACGTGTTTCCTCTAGCCAATGATGATTTTACATTGGAAAATCCCCATTGGTCAGGGTTGTTAACGGGTTATCGGATCGAAAACCCGACCCGATATCTTAACGACGTTCCATTACGGTGGATGCCACGTGTCGGTCACCCTTGACAAAAGCACTTCTGTGACGCGCGATTTATCATCATGGAAGTGGACACTTCCGTGATGATAATTTTTGTAATGTCATGGAACACTTCTACGACAACACATGTATGACTATCTTGATTCTGTCATAAAATCGTCATGGATGTACATGCATGACAAAAAACGCGACCTACTGTGACAAACACGTATCATCATGGAAGTGTATTTTTTTGTAGTGTGTGCGTACCACGCACGCCACCAGAAGGACACGAGCCCGATTTTTTTAGGATCAACACGAGCAAAGGTCTGGCTAGTACACCGTTGGGTCCTACCATTCGAGAATACGAAAGGAATCTTTTAAATTGCCGAACGAATCTATGTGTATTACAATGCCCGTATTTTCCTTACAAATACTAATCTCAACGTGGTAATTGATTTATGACGAGTTCTTGAATTAGAGTGAGTTTGAGATATAGTGATCTCAACGTGGATTTCACATTTCATGGTATCCCTAGTAAGTTTTTCATTGCAATTTAGATTTAAAAGATGAACAATATGGTGGTGAGAAAACTTTGTACGTATCAAGCATATGACCACACACACGCACACACACACACACAAACACAAACACAACAACAATCCAATAAGTATAGTGTATCTATTTTTCCAAACCATGCATGTATGACATGAATTCAAAAATACTCCTTCTGTTGCTAAATATTAGTCTTTTAGAGATTTCAAGAAGTGACTACACACGGAGCAAAATGAGTGAATATACACTCTAAAATATGTCTATATACATCCGTATGTGCCAGTCCATTTGAAATCTATAAAAGGACTAATATTTAGGAACGAAGGGAGTAAAATGTAAGACATGCATGGTCCTCAATTCAATATTTAAAATGAACAGGAAACTAAAACATGAATATCAAGTCTAGTACTACAGTACATGCAAATGTTGTGTTTAGTCGGAGCTATGTAGATTGTCGGAGGTTAACCCCTCGACCTTGGATAAAATTGTGAAGCTCTATTTAGGGTTGTTTAGATTCTATTTGTCCCCACCCTCCCAAACAAAGATTGGTTGTGCACCCCCCCCCCCCACCCCTCCTTCGCGGGAGAATATCATGTGCCCCCTTACCTT
>NC_057813.1:498902419-498983926 GCF_018294505.1 Triticum aestivum
TGGAGCTTGTATATCTGAGATATAGCAGCTCACATGATGTCTTAATACTTTTACAGGAAACCTTGGTGAGTTTGAGAATTGCACACAATTTGTACAAAAACTACTCATATGCCCTTGGATCCCATATCCAACGACCTCAAAGCTCGTATCACCATAGCATCTAAG
The DNA here is from genome assembly GCF_018294505.1 of Triticum aestivum. Classification (NCBI taxonomy): domain Eukaryota; kingdom Viridiplantae; phylum Streptophyta; class Magnoliopsida; order Poales; family Poaceae; genus Triticum; species Triticum aestivum. The sequence continues at coordinate 498,902,585 of NC_057813.1, forward strand.
ATAAAGGAGGACATCATATTCTCATGTATGTAAGAATCTCATATGCTACCACACCTTAGATGCTTTGGTGATACAAGCTCTTCGGAGCCGTAGGATTTGTGACCCAACAACTCGTCGATGGTTCAAATGATTTTTTGCAGAAAAGCCCCCAAAGAGTTCGGCCACTGCTTACAAGCATAACGACTGCTCAGATTGGATCTCAGATCAAACGACCTCAAAGCTCGTATCACCGTAGCATCCAAGCGGCGAGAGCACCTTATGTTTTCTTGCACGGGAGAATATGAGGTGCTCCCGCACCGTAGATTATATGGTGATATGAGTTCACGGAGATCTAACGGCCCACAGTAGGAGGTTTGAATGTTTTTGCAATATACGGCTGAGAGAGTTTGGGAATTGTGCAGAAAGTACAAGTACTATGCATGTGCCATCTGATCACTGATCATACGACCTAGATGCTCGTATCACCATAGAGGGTAATTAAGCTACGGGGAGCACCTAATATGAGCAACGGGGAGCCGTTGGATCCAAGATGCAGCGGCACACATGAGGCCTGAATATTTTATTTGCAAAAAAACCTTTGGAGAGTTTGGAAATTGTGCATAATTACAAAGACTACTCCCAAGCCATTGGATCTCACTTCCAACGATGTAAAAGCTTGTATCACCATAGCATCTAAGCTACGGGGTGGATGTGATATTCTATGCCGCTGTCATTTTTGTTTGCAAACTTGCAAAATACGTGTAACTCGTGTTGTTACTTGTCTAACCGCGCAAAGTGTTTGTTCAAAAAAAACCATCCTACACTGAAATATCGGAACAACACACGAGGGTCCCACTTGTCATTAATCAAATTTGGACCTAAAACTAACAAATCTGAAAGACGAGATTCGAACTGGCAACCTAGACTACAAAGCGTAAGTCGATAGCCTGAGACAACAACGGTTGTTGGCTTTGTCACATAACTTGATTTTATACAGTATTACGTTGAGTAGAGTAGAGGGACTGCCTCGTCAACACGTGCATGGCCCTTGACTCACTTACTGGTGGGTCCCAGGTCTGTGATCTCTCTCTCTCCTCTCCATCGTCTAACCTTTGCATGAGCGCACACGAAGAGTAGCGCTAGCTTGCCGTGGTGTTATTATAACTATAAAAAAAGCTTGGAAAATAGAAGAATCGCCTAGAACAAGAGACGTTGTGGCTGGTCGATACGGAGCTAACCACACCTATCCTCCGTGCCACGTTTGCATGATGAAGTTGTGTGGCTAGTGGGGTGTTTTCGCCCGACTGGCTGGGTCCCGAGGTCGAACCATAGGTACTACGTCTGATACAGTATATTTTTACACGCACATTTTTCCTCCGTGCCGAGACATGGAACACCCTACCGCGTGGTTTCGGGGTCCTCCCGGGTGGTGCACGCATATATTCTTCCTTGCCGAGACGTGGGATGCCCTGCCGCGCGTTTCTCGGTCCTCCTCGGTCGTAGCACCGAAGCAAGTAAATGAGTCATCAAATCACGAAAGACCACCTTTCCCGCCGAGTACATCAGTGAAGCACGGTGGCTAGCTAGTTGGGCTAGTTTGACCGATTAGCTAGGCCCCCGCCACATTTGTTTTTTCACCCCTTTTTTATCTCCTTGTCGGTAGGTAAATTTAAATATCCACCGCGGTGTTGCTCTGGTGTTTGGGTGCGGCAGAATTTCTAATTTTTTGATTGACGGGAGCAGGCGCGGCAGGATTTTTAGTTTTTTGATCGATGGGAGCAGGCGCGGTAGCAATTAGTCACGAGATGACTCCGCCTGTAAAACCCACTGCTCCCTGATGTGAGAGTCGTCGACTGGTGTTTTCCCATGGTGAAAACGAAAAGATTCCCCGCTCCTCGGCTGGCTCCCTCCGCCTTCCCGTAGATTGCATTGCCTTTCAGCCGTTTTGCGCCCTTTGCTTCCTCTCCTCGTTGCTTCTACCTAGTGCCATGGCGGCGCAGCAGATCACGGAGTCTGAGGCGAGGCGCCTAACACAGGAGCTCTAGGCCAAGGATGCAGATCTCAGGGCCAAGGACATGGAGCTCTATGAGCTCAAGGAGGAGAGGAGTGCCATGCTCCTCTGTTATGTGCGGGAGTTCACGGAGCTTCAAAAGCGGCTGGCGTCCACCACAAAGATGCTCGAGGCATTGGCGGCGTTGCTGCAGAAAGCGGGAGATACAATAGGCCATCAGGGGAGCCGGCTGGAGCATGAGCGGGCCGATCGTGACGAGGTCCAGGATCGCCTCAGCCACTTGGTGGACCAAGTTGCCACGCACGTGTTGCGGCTGCTTGATGCCTACCGTCGTGCCAGCGTGACCATGCCGACCGTTGGGCTAAACCCGTTCGACCACCCCGTCGAGTTCAACAAGTTGCGGCTTCCTGACCTGGTCTCCTTCTTCACCTATATCTCCGAGGAGCTGAGCCGTCTCCGCGCGATGGTGGGGGCGGAGCTGGACAAGGAGGAGTTGTGGGCTTCCGTCGTCATTACCGGGCGAATCCTTTCAGGGCTCCGTCACCGGAATCCATTCATGCCATTGGACGCCGTCTTTGATGAGCTGGATCCTGTCGACCGGGAGCAGGCTCTGCGGGCGGTTGCACCCTGCATCACCAACGTCGTGCGCCTCAACAAGCAGAGGGAATTCGGTGGTGTTTAGACGCCCTCTGCATGGGCATGTCCATGTCTCGGCGCAACATGACCATTGGATCAACCTCAAATGGTGCAGATCAGTCACTCTAGCACAAAGTGTGTGGGTGTGTTTGGTTGCATTCTCATCTCAATATAGTTGTTTCCTCTTCGTGTATTTGTGTTAACCTACTAGTGTGGACTCATGCACCCTTCATGCACTCTGCCAAACACCCAAAAGTGGGCCGAGAAGGGAACTTTTGCTCCCATCCCGTGCACCCTTCATACACCCTGCCTAACACTGATTCGTGCTTCATATGGTTCATGTTTCATGGAGTACTATAACACCGTACTCTCTGTGCGCTATAGACCTAGTTCTGTTAACATTGATCTCACTGTTCATTCTCGACTGAATAGTCGAAAAAGTGGTACTATGTTACTACATTACTGTTCATATAGTTGACATGCGCACAACATCATTTGTTATCGTCATATCTTACTACACTAGCAACAAGATTATGTAGTACTGACGTATGAACCACTGCACATGACTAGTAGTAGGAGCACTATGTATGTTCAAGTGGTTGTCGTGTCTCGCACTCCTCCGTCGTTAGAGTGGAAATGCTTGCTGTAATCATTTTTTTTTCTTTAGAAAAATAGTGGACACGCTCTACCATGCGGATCCTCCTCCAGCCATGCACTAAATTACTCACTTTCGCCTACGTGTGGGACAGCCAGCATCGGGGTCCACCAGCCATGTACTAAATTACTCCGTAGTAGAGTGACGGTAGACTACCCCAATCGAAGCCCCGCAGTAATGCCCAATGAGCCGTCAAATCACAAAACCCCCTCCTTTCCAGCAGTAAGTTGGACGGAGGAAGCAACCATCATTTCACTCTTCTCTCTCAGCTTCCTCTCTTGAAGAAAACCCCCACTCGCTTCACTTCTCCCTCATCTCGTTCCTCATTTCACTCTTCTCTCTCATCTTCCTCTCTCAGCTTCCTCTCTTGGATGGATGCTGGAGCACCGGCCGACGTGATGTCTATGGCTCTAGCCAAAACCGTCGAGGCTCATGGTACGAAGAAGCGCAAGCACCCCGCTGAGACTACCGTAGACAAGCTCAAAGCCATCTCCCTGTCCAAGCCCCCCTCTCCGGGATAACTCATTAAGCAAGTCCAGGAAATATCTCTACTTGACAATCTTTTTCTCGATCTTGATTGTGTTTTTTCATCTAACACGCAGTACTAGTACTAGTAGTACAACTTTCTGGGTGATCTTGCATGTGATTTTTGTGTGCCAAATGACAGTTCTAAATTCCTCTTTTGACCAAAACATGCGAGTGGTTGACACTGATTTCTTATAGATTACTTTGAACTACTCGCTCCGTCCCAAAATTCTTGTCTTAGATTTGTCTAGATACGGATGTATCTAATACTAAAATGTGACTTGATATATCTGTATCTAGACAAATCTAAGACAAGAATTTTGGGACAGAGGGAGTACTTTATGAACATCAATGCTACCTTTGAAGAGGGTATATTTGCCTCAGTAACTTGTGTTATGGATATTGCAAGTAATCCCTCTGCTCTCATGCCTTTGAAGACAAGTTCTAGTGTCTTTGTTCACTCATTTCTGTGCATATATGTAGTCATATATGGAGTATAATATCGAAAATCATCTTATATTTCTGAACGGAGATAGTAATAAAATATGGTTTCTGTTTGAATTAGAACCAGGTCCGCGGTGGAGATGAAGTTCTCAAAGTCATGTCATGTGAACTGGAAGACCTGAGGATGAGTTCAACTGCTAAACTATCCAGCTGATGTGTCCTTGTCGCCACGTGTCCTGAACTTTTCCTATAGCATTGTTGTCAGGCATGTTCTCGAGGTTGTACTTGACCACAACAATTTCCTGGCTGCGCCTTTGATTACGAAGGGTGTGGTTCTTGTAAAGCTTCCCGACAAATCTGATGCGGCATGTCTTCATCATCATGTTTATGAGTGGAAAGCACTCTGTTAGGTTCTCCAAGGTTGACGAGATGGTGATGGTACATGTAGACATCTCTCACGAAGTCCATGGCCTAGTCAGTTATGCGGGGTTCATCCCGTAGGTCGGTGGCAAGAAATAGTCTGCAGAGTATAATTAGTGCAACTTTGCTTGTCTGTAGTAAGTACTATTGTTCAGTACTTGATTTGTGTTTGTGAACCCTGTATTGTTTAGTACTGGCGCTTTTGGTGTGTGGTGAGTCCTGAGAACAGTCTATGTTAATGTCTGTCCACTCAATTCAGTCTGTATATTTTGAAGTATCCAGATCATCTTTTTTGTGAGGACGGTTTATCAATTATGGTTACACTCCAATATCTATATGCATTGCAGGGTTTATCGCACCCACCAGGATTTCCAGCCCCATGGATGTTCGGTCCATACGATTTGTCACGACCTTTGGACTGTCCTACTTGTGGGAGTAGGCGGGGGCCCTGCATGCCACCCGTAGTTGGATGATCAATCTTCTGTTTAGTACTTCAACATAGTGATTTCCTAGTAAGGATTCGCTCGTATCGCATGAAGTAAATCTTATTGATTTACTGTCTAAATCTTATTGATTTAAAGTCATGTTTTCTTTCTTTTCCTGCAATTTTATGATGCAGGTTTTGCCATGTGACATTCATCACAGAATAAAACGTTTGGTTTGTTCTATGATGGCTATTTTTGCAGGTTTCACTTCTTATGTCATGTCAGTAACAAAGGCATTGTCCATCACTTATATTACTTGAAAAAATTGGATCAGTCTGTTGTCTGGGTACAAGCTGAATCCCTATGATGAACTATAGTTTGGTTTTAAAAAAATGCCACAATTAGTCCTTCTCGCGTTTAAAAGAAATGAAGAAAAAAATTGGATCGCGGTCACGGAGCCAAGTCAAGTTAGAAAGCTGATCATAGCAGACCAGACACGATCGTCGCTGTCTCGCACATCGTTACCACCTTCAGCAATGGATTGAGCACCAGTAGTTGCGCTAGCACTGACAGCGGCAGCAGCTCAGTCTGATCCAGCTAAGGATTGGCCCACCGCGTCAGCGGATCAGGCTGATGTATCGGAGGATATGGCATCGACATCGGCACCTGCTCCGACACCGGCACCAGCTCTACAAGGAGCACCATCTCCGGCAGCAGCAGCGGCACTATCAGTCGCACCGGCACGGGCACCAGCAACGGCTTCGGCACCTGCACCAACACTTGCACTTGCATCTGCTCCGGCCCGTGCAGTGGCAACCGAACGAGCAGTTGCACCGGCAATAGACTGGGCTGCAGTTCGCACTTCATATACCAAAGTCCTTACAAAAACCGACATGTCCACCTTCTTGGTAAGCATTGGCCGCCCAAGTGCTTCGTTCTTTTTTCTTTCCATGTTGTTTCACGTGATTCACTGTGTTGATCTAACTGTTTGTGTATGTCTTCTTGTTTGCAAATAGAGAATTCCTAGAGCAACGAGGGAGTCGTTGAACAATCCGGGCGACCGTGGCCAAGTTTCTCTTACCATGCGCAGCCTTGGTGTGAATGAACCTACTCAATATACCGTAAGTACAAAGGATGGTCGCATGATGATTGATGCTAAAGGATGGTCAAGGTTCAAATCTAAATCGTATCTTGCGGTAGGGGATGTCGTCAAAATCGAACTTTCTCGCAAGGAGAGCTGGTCTAAATCAACTTTGAAATTCTTCAGTAGCAGCACGCAACTGCCAAACTGATCTATCCTCCGAGAGATTTTCATGTAATAATCTGGCATGGTGAAACAAGTGTCCTGTGTGTATAAGTAGTACGACAGTATTATTTATCACATGGTATATCGTTGATAGAATTGCAACTCTCACTGCTGGTTAGGAACTATCATTCGATTTCATTCCAACAGCTACCATGCTTTATTCAATTTTGTGTATTCGCCTTGCGACAACATCTAAAACCAGCGTCGTACCGATCGCTTGCAATATGAAAAGCGTTGAGGTAGAACACATGGGCCCCCAAACATGCAGGGTGGGCCTGCGGCCCAAAGTCCAGAACCGTGAGCCTGTCTAAGTATCATATTCTCAGCTGAACCCCCATAATGCCTGTGCATTGCACGTAACATCAAGATGCATTTGTATGAGTATTTTATCTTGTGAGAGAAAATGATGAACGAGGGAAGGCCTTATTTGCAAATGTGGAGATGTGTGTGGGTACCTTTTTGCAAAATTGCCATAGTTTCCTTCCTATCCGTCAGATATAAATCAGACGGCCTATATTGCAGGATGGCAGGCACACCATCATCACCAACTCGTCTATACTGTGTTAATATTAAAAAACTCTATTTTTTATAATTATATATATTCCCCTTGATTTTTCTTATGTATAAAGTAGTGATATAAAAGATTTTTATATTTCTTTACAGAGGGAGTATCTCTCTATCAAAAATATATTTATGTGTAACTAGTTACTCCTGTCTTTCTACTTCCTTTTGCTGATATGTGAGGCATCCGGCAACGGGGTCCACATGTCATATGCACCAAATTAGAGTGCACAACTGCATGGTAGACAACCCCGCTTGTAGCACCGCAGTAATGCCCAATGAGCCGTCAAATCACAACCCCTCCCCCACCTTTCTAGCTTTAGCAGTATGCTGGACGGACAAAGCGGCAATATTTCACTGGGCCTGAATCCCCTTCTCCCTCGTCTGCTTGTTCAGAGAAAACCCCCTCTCGGCGATTGCATAGGGTTTTATCATGGAGAACCAGGTCTGAATTCTTCATCCATCCCCGATAAATCCAAGTCCCTTGATCACGGGTAATCCTAGGATGGCAGCCGCCGCCATTGATGCATTTTTCTTCCTACTGAATCTAGTGTGTTTCATTTCTAGTGCCCAAAGTGCGAGGACCCTTCAGGTTTCTGCGCCCTCGGCAAGACGCCGCACTTGTTCCTTCTCATCCTAACACAAGATTTTAAGACGCGCACAGTATGTTCCTAGAATCCTCTTTTCTATCCGGGAGGGTGGGGTTTTTTGAACATGCTGTCGACTAATTTGGAAATTTGGATTGCTATATTTGGATAAAAGGTACTAGTACGATGGTCAACACTGACATGAAGGAGGAAATTATTTCTAGATTTGGATAGGGAATACATTGTGTTCCCATATTATTTTTCCTGTAGTGCATTATTTGCTCTGCCAGAACACATGTACTCAAGATGCTCGGCCTTGCCATAACTAAATACACTAGTTTAATGGTCACAGTGAAGACAAGCCATGGATATAAGTTCTGAGTTGGGTTCATGAACTAAGAAGATTGCTGTTTTTTTATGGCCGAACTTGGATAAACTTTCTCAAGTGTTATGGAGTGAAAGTTGGCGCACGAATGTTGATGGAAATAGCAGAACCTGGTCTCATCTTTACTGCGATTTTCCACCCCCGATGTTGTTCCAATTGCTCATCCATGTTAGTTTTGTATCTGGTTCTTCCTTGTTGCCTCAATTGCTTCCTAATCCACCTATTATGTCTAACTAATCACAATTTAACTTTAGAAGTAGCAACAAATCTCTCACGAAGATGTTACTTCTAACTAATATTTTCTTATAATTGGTGGCATGTGTAGGTTTTTTCAGAGTTAAGCAGGCTGCTCATTTGTTATTCTGTAAGAACTCGGCTGTTACTGATGGCACTGAAGTTGACTGGGACGACATCCACAAGTTCCTACACTTTATTGATCGTCTTGAGGTCCTTGTGGAGCGTTTCAATGGTGGAAAGCCACGTGGGATATGTGTGCCACTGTTGCACTCTTGAACAGGTCCAACTATGTCGAGAAACTTATGGTACGAGCTATTTTCTGTTATATATGTTTTTCATAAACTATTGCTTATACACAGTTTTACAGTTGTGATCTTCTTGAAACAGAAACTGCCCAGTTCTATTGTTCCTATACAGATGCCTGACCATGGTCGGGTCAGACTTGCGCTTGGTCACAACATGATGTTTATGTCGACCTACTCCATTCCCCTTGGACGTGAAAAGATACTTATTCATGGGTGGTCTCAAATAATGAAGGCCCGTCCATCTTGGAGAATAGGACAGAAGATTATGTTCCTGCTTTTCCATGGCTCTAAAGCGAATATCCTGTTTATTGACCACATTGCGAGATGAAGCCGCTTTTAGAAGATTGTGGATGCGCGGGGTGGCGCCTGGGCCTTGTCCTGGGGCTTGGAGGCCTCACCCTTGGTTAATTGTAGGCAAAGTAGCACTATTCGAGGCGTGCTTTGTACGGTTGAACCTGTATAAGTACTCATACAGCTTTCAGGTATGGTTGTTAAGTGCCCCTGCTGGTTTCTGTTAAGGTTGTTAAGTACTCCTGCTGCTTTTACAGTCTATCGTGTTTCTTCAGTCCTGTCTTCCTCCAGCCGCCAAAACCAAACCAGCGCCGTCGGGGCCGCCTGCTTTCGCCTCCCACGGCTAGCTACGCCTCAGCGCACGCATCGCCGCCCCACCGTCTCCTAAATCGTTAATGCTGACGTCCGAGGCCTCGCCGTCGTCCTCCGCACGCTTTGGTGCGCTCGCCGCTGCGCCGCCCTCTCGCATTGTCAACATGGTCAACAAACAACAGGAATCGGCGGAAGTACATGGAGAGGATGACAGTAGGGGCCCACCATGTCAGCGTATGGAAAAAGAAAATGCTTCCTCCTAGTGGTTTCCTGACATCTGGGACCCACGACATTGTGAGCGTATATAGTCAATAGACAAGAGAACAGCACAAGATCGGCTGACACCTGGGGCGTAGTGGCTCGAGCAGTATTTTTTTGTTATTGTTGAGATGGAGCAGGGTTTCAACTGGGATGTGGCCCATCTAGCCCAGGCTTATATTTACACCATATGACCAACCCAACTATTTTTTCTTTGTGAAAATGAGCCCAGTTTATTTTTTCTGAAGAATACCCAATCCATGCCTACTTATTTTTCTACGCCCTGATGGGCTGCAACTTTTTCAAGACGCCTGCAAATCTTGAAAGTAATATGAAATGGGTTGTAAATATAAAAACAGATGACAAAATGGCAAATAATTTATAATTTCTAAATTTTTCCACATTTCCAGATTCGTATTTCACTGGGCTTTAACCTAATTTAAATATATCTTCAAAGTACTTTAAATCTGGCTCGACATTTCGATATTAAAAATAGTTTGGAACCCATAGAAATATGCGAAATTTCGTTTAATTTTTGAATCCTGGACCTAGCCAACAAAAAAACGAACTGCAATAAATTACATAAGCAGTTGCAATGAGCTATATATAAATTATTAAAAAAAGGGAATGGTCTGACTTGTGGGCCTATTAAGTTGACACGTATGCAAGATTTTTTTAGTTATTATATACGTCAACAAACGATTCTAGCAGACATAACCGCTGGATGTCAATCCAATGGCCATCGTGTTTCTTCAATCTCTGATCTTCTTGCTCCAGCCGCCAAATCCAGCGCCGACAGGACCGCCTGCTCCCGCCTCCCGTGGCTGGCTGTGCTGCCGTGCAGGCCTCACAGCCTCCTACTACACCCACCGCTGGCCAGGGCATCCCTCTACTCACCCACACCCCATGTTATTCTGCGGCGACGGCAGCCTCACACCGCAGCCGAACCAGTGGACCCTAGTACTCCTCTTTGCCCGGGCTTCCATTGTCGTGTCTTCCCCGGCTCTGCGTCGTCCCCTTCCTAGGCCTCGCCTTCATCCATCGCCCTACTGCTCTCGGCACGGCGTGGTCAACGTGGTCAAGGAACGACTTCCATCCGAAGAGTATTGTACATGGAGAGGCTGATAGCTAGGTCCACGACGGCCGCAAGGAGGTGCCTCCTTATTACGCGCAAAATAATTATTCCTCCACCTGACAGCAGGGACCCACCGGACAGGTTATCATATTTCGTGAAAAAAATGTTTCCCCCCTGACTGCTGGGACCCACCAGCTACATCTTCGCACGCAAGGAAGTGTGTTCGTATTACAAGCAAAAAAACAATTCGCCCCCCTGAATGCTGGGACCCACCAGCTACATCTTCGCACGCAAGGAAGTGCGTCCATATTACCAAAAAAATGATTCGCCCCCCTGACTACTGGGACTCACCAGCTACATCTTCGCACGCAAGGAAGTGCCTGACAGTCGGGACCCACCTGGTCGAAGCGTACGTAGCTTTGTCATTCTGGTCGCGAACGTGTACGTACATACTGGTCAATGTAGAGGCGCACACGTGTCATAGTAGAGGCGCGCATGTAGCACGTACATGTATGTACAGTGGCCAGGGTGCAAGAAAGTAAATACGGCCACGTACGTACATACGGGCGGGGTCTCGAACGCCTACTCGCGCATACGTACGGCCAGGGCTCGTGTACATGGCTGGGTCCGAACAGAGAAACTGCATCGTCGTCGTGTTCATGGGGAGCCAACCGGCTGGGTCGGAACGGAATGCATCGTCATGTTCATCGGGAGGGCTTGGACGGAACAGCCGATGGAAAGGAGTCCTGGCGTACCGCAGAATAGAGGAAACGGCCTTGTGTTCGACCGGCCATGGTCGAAACGGGATCCTATTCATTGGGAGGGGTCCGGCATATCGCAAAACGGAAGAAACGGACTTCTGTTGGACCTCCTACGGTCGAAACGGGGTCCTGTTGATCGGGAGGGGTGTGGCGTACCGCAAAACGGAGGAAACAGACTTGTGTTGGAGCACTACGGTCGAAACGGGGGTCCTGTTCATCAGGAGGGGTGTGGCGTACCGCAAAACGGGACTCCACGGGATACTGTTCATCTCCACCGTCGACCTCCTCCAGCCTCCATGGGCTACTGTTCATCCACCGTCGAACTCCTCCAGCCTTCACCTATGACTGTTCATCCACGGGCTCCTGTTCATCCAGCATCCACCGCGCGCTACTCCACCGGCTACTATTCAACCAGCCCTCTCCACGGGATACTGTTCAACCACCCCTCCACGGGCTACTGTTCATCCAACCCTCCACCGGCTACTGTTCAACCAGCCCTCCACGGGGTCGTCCTGTTCATCCAGCCCTACACGGGGTTCTGTTCATCCAGCCCCAACCGGCTCGATCAGGTTCCTGTTCATCCAGAGGCAACACCACATGGTCCTGTTCATCCGGAGGCAACACCACGGGGTCCTGTTCATCCACCTCCACCGGGAACTGTTCATCCAACCCCCCCCCCCCAACAACACTCACTATTCATCAAGGGAAGGAGGTAGCAGGGTTCGATCAGTTTCAGTTAGCAGCAGTAACGAAGGAATCACTTGGGTTCAGTAACGTAGCTAGTGCAATCGCTCGGGTTCAGTTAGAGCCCAACGCCTCGCTCGGGTTCAGTTAGAGCCCAACGCCTCGCATACACGCGCATACGTCTACGAGAGAAACGCGCACCGCTCGGCCCCCGACCACCCATCGTAACCGAGAACTCCCCAAAATTTTCCTCGCCCTCCCTTCTACCACAGTTTTTTCCGTCATGGACGGCCCAAAGAATGTCATGTAGCTGCGTCTCCGGCCCGCCTAGGACGAAAAGCCCATTTTTCTGTCATGATTTTTGTCATAGAAGTAGGAGCCCACCACATCTATGATGATACCGGGTTTTGTCACAATTATCTTCATAGAAGTGTCATTAGTATGATAGAAAAAATTTCATTCAGCCCAAAATGTCATGGATGTGTCTTTTTTTTGTGGTGCTAGGAGTATGGGCCGGGCTGGATGGGTTGTACAAGATCAAGCTGAAGATTATCTACCATGTTTGGATGGGACTTCTCAATACGTGGACGACAAGAGTAAGAGTCCGGAAGCTTCCTTCCCTGATAAGCCAACCTTGTACAAACCCTTGACCCCTTCAGTGTGTCTATAAACTGGAGGGGTTAGTCCGTAGAGGCAATCTTTTCACCATCATTGGAATCCTCATAGGCTAGACATCTAGGGTTAGCCATTACGATCTCGAGGTAGATCAACTCTTGTAATCTTCATACTCATCGAATATAATCAAGCAGGAGTAGGGTTTTACCTCCCTTAAGAGGGACCGAACTTGGGTAAACACTGTGTCCCCTGGCTTCCTGTTACCATTGATCCTTAGACGCGCGGCTTGGGCCCCCTACCCGAGATCTGCCGGTTTCGACACTGACACCTACCACTATAATCTTGATCTCTAGCCTTCCCCAAGTTGCTTTCCACTCAAATCTTCTTTCCACCATAGCCAAATCTGTGAGAGAGAGTTGAGTGTTGGGGAGACTATCATTTGAAGCACAAGAGCAAGGAGTTCATCATCAACACACCGTCTATTACCTTTTGGAGAGTGGTGTCTCCTAGATTGGTTAGGTGTCACTTGGGAGCCTCCAACAAGATTGTGGAGTTGAACCAAGGAGTTTGTAAGGGCAAGGAGATCGCGTACTTCGTGAAGATCTACCCGAGTGAGGCAAGTCCTTCGTGGGTGATAGCCATGGTGGGATAGAAAAGGTTGCTTCTTTGTGGACCCTGATACGTCTCCAACGTATCTATAATTTTTTATTGTTCCATGCTACTATATTATCTGTTTTCAATGTTTAATGGGCTTTACTATGCACTTTTATATTATTTTTGGGACTAACCTATTAACCGAAGGCCCAGTCCAAATTGTTGTTATTTGCCTATTTCAGTGTTTCGCAGAAAAGGAATATCAAATGGAGTCCAAATAGAATGAAACCTTCGGGGGAGTTATTTTTGGAACAAATGCAATCCAGGAGACTTGGAGTGGATGTCAAGAAAGAAACAAGGAAGCCACGAGGCAGGAGGGCGCACCCAGGGGGGTAGGCGCGCCCCCACCCTCATGGGCCCTTGGTGGCTCCCCTGACCAACTTCCTTCGCCTATATATACTCATATACCCTGAAAACATCCAGGAGCACCACAAAACCCTATTTCCACCGCCGCAACCTTCTGTACCCGTGAGATCCCATCTTGGGGCCTTTTCCGGTGCTCCGCCAAAGGGGGAATCGATCATGGAGGGCTTCTACATCAACACCATAGCCTCTCCAATGAAGTGTGAGTAGTTTACCACAGACCTTCGGGTCCATAGTTATTAGCTAGATGGCTTATTCTCTCTCTTTGTATCTCAATACATAGTTCTCCTTGATCTTCTTGGAGATCTTTTCGATGTAATTCTTTTTGCGGTGTGTTTGTCGAGATCTGATGAATTGTGGGTTTATGATCAAGATTATCTATGAACAATATTTGAACCTCCTCTGAATTCTTTTATGAATGATTTGTTATCTTCGCAAGTCTCTTCGATTATCGGTTTGGTTTGGCCTACTAGATTGATCTTTCTTGCAATGGGAGAAGTGCTTAGCTTTGGGTTCAATCTTGTGGTGTCCTTTCCAAGTGACAGCTGGGCCAGCAAGGCACGTATTGTATTGTTGCCATCGAGGATAAAAAGATGGGGTTTATATCATATTGCTTGAGTTTATCCCTCTACATCATGCCATCTTGCCTAATGCGTTACTCTGTTCTTATGAACTTAATACTCTAGATGCATGATGGATAGCGGTCGATGCGTGGAGTAATAGTAGTAGATGCAGAATCATTTCGATCTACTTGTCGCGGACGTGATGCCTATATACATGATCATGCCTAGATATTCTCACAACTATGCACTTTTCTATCAATTGCTCGACAGTACTTTGTTCACCCACCGTAATACTTATGCTATCTTGAGAGAAGCCACTAGTGAAACCTATGGCCCCCGGATCTATTTTCCATCATATAAGTTTCCGATCTATTTTATCTTTCAATCTTTACTTTCCAATCTATATCATAAAAATACCAAAAATATTTATCTTATTATCTCTATCAGATCTCACTTTTGCAAGTGGTCGTGAAGGGATTGACAACCCTTTATCGCATTGGTTGCAAGGTTCTTATTTGTTTGTGCAGGTACGAGGGGCTTGAGTTGTGACGCTCGGATAATCAAGCTACAGTAACCTCTACTAATGACGCCATGTCACCTCCGTTACTGTCACTACTCTCGCCTTAGTTCAAAACGATTCGAATTCAAATTTGAATTTTTGGAAAACAACCAAAGTTTTCAAACATTAAAACAAAAATGTTCGGAATGTAACTTAGTTAAGTTTACTAAATTAGGTACAACCTATGTTTTTTACAAAACTAAAATTGTTAGGTAAATAAAGAGAAAACAGAAAAGAAAATAAAGAAAAAGGAAAGTATAAAAAAGAGAAAAACAAACTAACCAAAAAAACCTCCTGGGCCACGGCCCAGCAGGCCACCAGTCCGCCAGGCCGGCCCATCTCCCCTGCTGTAACCCCTATCCCCCACCAAAATCTAACCCTAACCGCACACGATCCCCACTCCCCCCTCTCTCGCTCGATCCCATCTGGATCGGGGGCCCAGCGCTTGATCCCGCCCGTCGCCGCCCTCCACCGCCCCCGACCGCTCCGCCTCCCCCATTCCACTCCCTGGTGAGCCCCGCACGCGGATCGCGCTGCCCTGCCGCGGCTCCGCCGGCTGCGTGCGCCCCGACGTGCTCGTTGTCCACGTCGCCAACGACGCCATTCGACTCCGTCCCTCCATGTCCCCGACGCCTCCGCACCGGCGTCGCACCGTCTGTGACCGTGCCATGGCTGGAACCCGCCGGAATGCCTCGTCCCTGTCGCTCACGTCCCCATCTCTCCATCGTCGGTGCCATCACGCCTCGCCGCCCAACTCCCCTGCAACGGGGGTGAGAACACCATCCCCCCTTGCTTCCCTCTCCTTGTTGTTCTGCACGTCCTCGCCCGCGGTCGCTGCGTTCCGGCCCGACCGCTCGCGCCCTGTCTCGTCCCGCTGCAGCCCGGGGTTGTGCATGATCTAAATATTTTGTGTGATGAAAATAGAGCATAGCCAGACTATATGATTTTGTAGGGATAGCTTTCTTTAGCCATGTTATTTTGGGAAGACATGATTGCTTTTGTTAGTATGCTTGAAATATTATTGTTTTCATGTCAATATTAAACTTTTGTCTTGAATCTTATGGATCTGGACATTCATGCCACAATAAGGAAAATTACCATTGATAATTATGTTAGGTAGCATTCCACATCAAAAATTCTATTTTTATCATTTACCTACTCGATGACGAGCAGGAATTAAGCTTGAGGATGCTTGATATGTCTCCAATGTATCTACAATTTTTTATTGTTCCATGCTCTTATATTATTTGTTTTGGATGTTTAATGGGCTTTACTATGCACTTTTATATTATTTTTGGGACTAACCTATTAACCGGAGGCCCAGTACAAATTGTTGTTTTTTTGCCTATTTCAGTGTTTCGCACAAAAGGAATATCAAACGGAGTCCAAACAGAATGAAACCTTCGGGAGAGTTATTTTTGGAACAAATGCAATCCAGGAGACTTGGAGTGGACATTAAGAAAGAAACAAGGAGGCCACAAGGCAGGAGGGCACGCCCAGGGGGTAGGCGCGCCCCCCACCCTCGTGGGCCCCTCGTGGCTCCCCTGACCGACTTCCTTTGCCTATATATACTCATATACCCTGAAAACATCCAGGAGCACCACGAAACCCTATTTCCACCGCCGAAACCTTCTGTACTCGTGAGATCCCATCTTGGGGCCTTTTCTGGCACTCCGCTAGAGGGGGAATCGATCATGGAGGGCTTCTACATCAACACCATAGCCTCTCCGATTAAGTGTGAGTAGTTTACCACAGACCTTCGGGTCCATAGTTATTAGCTAGATGGCTTCTTCTATCTCTTTGAATCTCAATACAAAGTTCTCCTTGATCTTCTTGGAGATCTATTCGATGTAATTCTTTTTGCGGTGTGTTTGCCAAGATCCGATGAATTGTTAATCAAGATTATCTATGAACAATATTTGAATCTCCTCTGAATTCTTTTATGTATGATTTGTTATCTTTGCAAGTTTCTTCAAATTATCAGTTTGGTTTGGCCTACTAGATTGATCTTTCTTGCAATGGGAGAAATGCTTAGCTTTGGGTTCAATCTTGTGGTGTCCTTTCCCATTGACAGCAGGGGCAGCAAGGCACGTATGGTATAATTGCCATCGAGGATAGGTTTATATCATATTGCTTGAGTTTATCCCTCTACATCATGTCATCTTGCCTAATGTGTTTCTGTTCTTATGAACTTAATACTCTAGATGCATGTTGGATAGCGGTCGATGTGTGGAGTAATAGTAGTAGATGTAGAATCGTTTCGATCTACTTGTCGCGGACGTGATGCCTATATACATGATCAAGCCTAGATATTCTAATAACTATGCACTTTTCTATCAATTGCTCGACAGTAATTTGTTCACCCGCCGTAATACTTATGCTATCTTGAGACAAGCCACTAGTGAAACCTATGGCCCCCGGGTCTATTTTACATCATATAAGTTTCCGATCTATTTTATCTTGCAATCTTTATTTTCCAACCTATATCATAAAAATACCAAAAATATTTATCTTATTATTTCTATCACATCTCACTTTTGCAAGTGGTTGTGAAGGGATTGACAACCTCTTTATCGCATTGGTTGCAAGGTTCTTATTTGTTTGTGCAGGTACGAGGGACTTGAGTGTAGCCTCCTACTGCATTGATACCTTGATTCTCAAAACTGAGGGAAATACTTACACTACTTTGCTGCATCGCCCTTTCCTCTTCAAGGGAAAACCAACGCATGCTCAAGAGGTAGCAGACCCTTCGTGGGTGGAGCCCTCCATGGACTCGCGCAACCGTTACCCTTCATGGGTTGAAATCTCCATCAACGTGGATGTACGATAGCACCACCTATCAGATCAACGCCAAAAATCTCCGTGTCTACATTGAGTTTGCATTCTCCAAACCCTTCCCTTTACCTTCATATGCAATGTTTTACTTTCCGCTGCTACACTCTTAGAATTGCATGTGTAGGTTGATTGCTTGACTTGTGCTAAGTTGTTAAAATCTGCCAAGACTTAAAATTGGGGAAAGGCTGGATTTTTATTTGGTCAAGTAGTCTAATCACCCCCCCCCCCCTCTAGAGCTACTTTCGATCCTACAGCTGCCTGCATTCATGCCGTTGTAGAGCGGCCACTCTGCATTGATGTGGCCCAGAGCGTACGCGACATCTCACTGGCGCCGGCCGAGAGCGCTGGCCGCACGGAGTCTCCGGTGTCCATGCCTATTCAATGTCGGAGAGACATTTACTGAACGGGATGGATATCTACCATGCTCGTTCAATATCCGTCTGTCCCTATGCTGCCATTAAGCAAGCTCGCCGGTCAAGGAACCAACTCCGATGCCATGCATTGACGCACCTGGACGCTTGGCCTCATCGGAATCCACTGTTTAAAGGCGGCCACCGGGCTAACTCAATACCACAACACATACGCTACATATCCTCCTCCCTTGCACCACATCCACCATGTTCACGAACAGGAATGCTCCATGGGAGAGCCCGTTAACTGAGATAAAGCATGAGGTCACCGCCCTTGCAACCGTCTGGCAAAGGCGTCGTGCCAAACCAATATCTACCACCCCCAGGTCTTGATGATGACCCCACAATGAAGATGGGGTCTGATGGCCACACCACGCCGGAGCCTGCACCGCTGCATGTCGACTTGACCACGGATCAGGCGCAGGCGCACTACGATGCCATCATGGCAGATGAGGAGCAGCATGATCCTGCTCCTATGTCAATGTTTCATCAGGGGTTCCATCTGGCGCAGGAGGAGCAGAGGTACAACTTGATCCTCCTCAAGCAGCATCGACTGGTGGAGGCCCAAATATACAATCAGTGCGCAAACGAGGAGGCAGTGCTGCCATGGGCGCGGCGAACCTGAACTTCTTTTGAGAGCAGCGGGCGCTCTACGAGGTTGCGCATGCTCAACGCACTGCTCGCGAAGTAGAGCCGGTGCAGTCGAACACAGATGGGGCCGCACACACACACACACACACACACACACAAGCAATGCAGGCGGTCGAGGACGAGAACGTCGCCATCCAAATTTCAGGGCCACATGTGGCAGGTGGACAACAACAGACTGTCCACGTCCATCATCGACCTCACGTCCACCGACAACGCAGATGGACAAGTCGCGGACTCCTTTGAGGATAAGTAGGGCATTGTATCCCAAGTGGGCAGGTCCATCTCCCATGTTCTACTCTACCTCGTTGGAGACCACACCTTCACTTCACGGGTCTTAAACCCTGCCACCGCTCATGGAGACGACAGATGGAGGACGTGGTCGCCGATGCGAAATACAAAGAAAGTGGACGACGGGCGCCGCCGTAGGATAGGTTTAGGGCTCGACCATTTTTTTAGTGAAAAATGTCCGAATTGTAATAAATGTGGTCCGGTCTATATGAAATCCGCCATGTTTGCATGAATTTCGCCCGGTCAGTTCAAGTGTAGTTTGAAATGTATATGGGTAGCGTTGGATAGGCGGCTCCTATATCCGTGTCCACGGACTGGTCCTCTGGTCCACGAACGGATGTGGAAGCAAATTTACGGGTTAGTGTTGGAGATGCCCGGATGCATCGGGGAGATGATAAGTTATGTGCTCCCAGACCATATGCAAAATTGCTGCAGCAAAATGACAATAAATAAAATACTTTGAATTGATTCATCGCGATTGCAGAAGCTACATTTAGTGCTCCCTCTGTTGATTTTGTTTGTGAAATTTGCCTTTAGTCAATATATGACACCCCCTGAGCATATAACTTGGAAATCTTGATTTAAACCAGGGTTTTGATGTCCCTAGAGTTGCAATTTTTTGTTTGGACTAGCTCAAATGCCCGTGCGTTACAACATGAGACATTATTACCCGTTCGTGTGTCCACTTATTTCAATTTGTTCTGCCCTACTGTTTTTCTTATCTCCCTCGGAGAGCTCCTCTTTTGTCCATCTCCTTTTAATTACACACCACTTATTGAATCCCAATATATGTACAACGTGCAATCTCCTTTAATTATGAAGCAAGCCGTTTATTTGCCCACCACTTAATTAGCCCATATAGGACAGTATATTCCTTCCTTCCTTTAGCTGGACTCATCCTCTTCTTCTCACGTCATCATCCTCATCCTTCGCTTATTGATTCCAAACCAGTTTAGGCCTCCTTTGGTTTGTAGGAATCCCATAGGATAGGATTTGTATAGGAAAATTTTCTTTAGAACCCTTTGGTTTGTATGAATAGAATCCCATTCCTATGGAGGAATTCTTCCTATCCTTCACATTCCATAGAAAAATAAACATTAGTCTAGACTCGATGCAGAAAATCCTATGATGAACCAAAGGGCATCTTTTCTATTCCTATTCATAGGATTTTAGATACATGTCATCTCATTTCCTATGATTTTTTTTATTCCTATGACTTTCTATCCTATGAACTAAAGGAGGCCTTATTGAGTTGATCGGTAATAGGTAACTCTAAAACATATATAAATTGGTGTTTTGGTTCTAAGGGGCAAGGTCATACTATTTAATGATAATAAAAAGAGCCAACTTATTAAGTTGGTGTTTTTTCAGGCCCAACCCAACATTTGCTTTGCAATTGTAGTTGACCTACTCTCGGAATGCATGTTATAAAGAAAACACTAATTTATTTTTTACTGCGTGCCCAATTGTAGGAAAAAAGTTGCGGAGGAGGGCCTTTGGCCGACGTAGGGGACTGACTCCCTGTGGCCCAAACAAAGTAAAAAAAGATGCGGAGTAGGAGCCTTGACTACACGTTTTTTTTCGATAAAGGACATTTCATTGAATAGATATATCGATGTAACACCCACGATGCGGCTATATCTCCCACGTGTCGAAGCACGACTTAGAGGCATAACCGCATTGTGGTTTTGTCGCAAGAAGGGTCATCTTCACACAATCCCATGTAATGAACAAGCATGGGATAAAGAGTTGGCTTACAATCGCCACTTCACACAATGAACATAAAATATATCATACATCATTCAGAGTACACACACATAGTCCGACTACAGACGAAGCCAAAAGAAAAGAATATAACCCAACTGCTATATCCCCGATCGTCCCAACTGGGCTCCACTACTGATCAACATGAGAGGAAACATAGCAACGACCAAGATCTTCGTTGAGCTCCCATCTGAGATCGGTTGCATCACCTGCACTGGTATCATCGGAACCTGCAACTCTTGTGATAGTATCTTGTGAGTCACGAGGACTCAGCAATCTCAAAACCCGCGAGATCAAGACTATTTAAGCTTATGGGTAGGAAGTGGTAATGAGGTGGAGTTGCAGCAAGCACTAAGCAAATATGGTGGCTGACATACGCAAATAAGAGCGAGAAGAGAGCAAACGGAACGGTCGTGAACTAGCAATGATCAAGACGTGATCCTGAACTCCTACTTACGTCAAACATAACCCAAAACTGTGTTCACTTCCCGGACTCCGCCGAAAAGAGACCCGCACGGCTACACACGCGGTTGATGCATTTTAATTAAGTCAAGTGTCAAGTTCTCTACAACCGTACATTAACAAATTCCCATCTGCCACATAACCGCGGGCACGGCTTTCGAAAGTTTAAACCCTGCAGGGGTGTCCCAATTTAGCCCATCACAAGCTCTCACGGTCAACGAAGGATATTCCTTCTCCCAGGAAGACCCGATCAGTCTCGGAATCCCAGTTTACAAGACATTTCGACAATGGTAAAACAAGACCAGCAAGACCACGCGACTGTGCCGACAAATCCCGATAGGATCTGCACATATCTCGTTCTCAGGGCACACCGGATAAGCGAAGCGTACAGGTACCGATGTAATCCAAGTTGCCAAGGAATGGTCCCGCGCGATGCTCTAGTTTGGACCAACACTCGGAGGAGCACTGGCCCGGGGGGGGTAAAATAAAGATGACCCTTGAGTCTACAGAACCCAAGGGAAAAAGGCTTAGGTGGCAAATGTTAAAACCAATGTTGGGCCTTGCTGGAGGAGTTTTATTCAAAGCGAACTGTCAAGGGGATCCCATAAATCACCCAACCATGTAAGGAACGCAAAATCAAGGAACACAACACCGGTATGACGGAAACTAGGGCGGCAAGAGTGGAAAAAAACACCAGGCATAAGGCCGAGTCTTCCACCCTTTACCAAGTATATAGATGCATTAATTAAATAAGAGATATTGTGATATCCCAACATAATCCTGTCCATCATGGAGCAATCTTCAACTTCACCTGCAACTAACAATGCTATAAGAGGGGCTGAGCAAAGCAGTAACATAGCCAAGAAATGGTTTGCTAGGTAGGGTGAAAAAGGTTAGAGGCTGACATGGCAATTTAGGAGGCTTGAAGAGCAAGTGATAGGTAGCGTAGCATAGCGATAGAACGAAGCAACTAGCAAGCAAAGATAGAAGTGATATCGAGGGTAATGGTCATCTTGCCTGAGATCCCGCAAGGAAGAAGAACGAGTCCATGAAGAAGACAAACGGACGTAGTCGAACGAATCCTCACAACTCCGGAACGAAACCGAAGCTAACGAGAGAAGCAACCCGGAAAGAAACAAACAATATGGTAAACACACAAGCATAAACATGTCATGATGCACAAACAAGTATGATGCATGTCAGGTTTAATGAGGCATGGCATGGCAAAGTGCAACAAACAATACTACAAGTTAAGTGGAGCTCAATATGCAACGAGTTGCATATTAACGAAACACCACATTCAAATATTTAGTTCTCTCTCGGTTATGTACCCAACAATAATAAATGTTATTAAACATGGCAAGGGGTGAAGCATAATTAAACTACATATTTAGGCAAGTTTAAATGAGGCCGGAAACACAAACAACAATTTCGGAAATCCCCATATGTTATTTAGCAATTTAACACAAACAACAATTTTAATCATTTTAAATGTTATTATCATGATGCGGATGACATATGCAAGTTATATGCAATATTTATGAAAACGTTAACATGAGCATGTTATGAAGCATTTGGTCACCATGGTGGAACGAAAAGGGTGCCACGGCGACGAAACAAAAATGGTGCCACGGCAACATATCGGTTCCGGTAGCTCACGGAGATACCGGTGCAAAAGAAGTGGGCGTGAGCATGTCATGCAAGGATGGTGGGGTGCTCCCGGATTCCGGGTTCCCACGGGACAGCGGCATGGCAAACGAGGAACGTGCAAAGACCTCTCTCGGACATGGTGCAAACACAAGCATCTCATACAACACACAAGCATTCGTTCACGGGCAGTCGTCTCGGGGTTATACCTTCGAACCGTGCATTTTCGGAGTGGGTCGAGTTTGATGAAGGAAGTAGTGGTACACGGGCCATAGTGGAAGTAGTCATTCTCGCGACAGTAGTGGAAGTAGTGGTACACGACGACGGTAGTGGAAGTAGTGGTTCACGTTTCGTAGATGTTCGGGGTCACGGCGAGGAACTTGACGTCCATGGAGTCTTCGAGGGTCGACGTTAGTGGTACACACATTTGTCGGGGTACTTGTTGGTCCGGTCTTGGCGATGGTAGTTGTACACATGTCGTAAAGGAACTTTGATGCATCCGAGGTCTTCAGGTTCGTAGTTGTACTTGGCGTTTGGAGTCCGGGTCTTGCCGGTGGTGTACTTGGTGCTTGAGGTTCCAATCTGGGGGGCATGCGTCCACGGTAACACTGCATGGTGCATAGAGGCGACAACTTGGGCGGTGCTGGGCATCAGGATCAGGAGTGTGCTCGCTCGGGCATGGAGCTGGTCGCGGTCAATGCGCGAGGCGCGTGTGCAGGTGGATCAAGCAGGTAGCAACGCTGCTCATCCTCCTCGGTCGAGGCCGAGGCGAAACGGGGCAGAGGAGCTTGGCAGATGCAAGCAGCAGCACAGGGCTGGCAGAGGCGGCGCGGGTTGAAGGAGAGGAAACAGCGGCGTGACAATAGAGCAAAGGGGGGCACCGGGGCTCATGGGCGACATGGACGGGCAGAAGGCGCTCGGGATCGAGCTCCTCTCGATCCAGAGCATGGATGCAGGCATAGGACAGAGGTGGAGGCCCGGAGAGGTCGGCGGCTTAGGCCTCCATGGGGCGGCATGGACGAAGTGGCCGGCATCGGCCTTGGCTCAAAGCAGGGGAGGCAGAGCTCCTGCTCGGGGAGATGCGGCGAGGTGAACCGCATGGGCGAGGATGAAACGCAGATCTGGGCGGCTGGAGCCCATCTCCGATGATGGTGGCGGCGCTGGAGCGGCTTGCGCAAGGGTGAAGATTGATCGAGGCGCTGCAGAAGCGGCGCTAGGGGACGAACACGGCGGCGATCGGGCGCGAGCCCTCCTTCTCTCTTCTTGGCGGCTCGGGAGGGCACGAGAGGGTGAGAGCGAGGGGTCAGAGAGAGATGGCGGCGCTGCGGGGAAGCGATAGGGAGAGATCAAGAGGAGGGAGAGGGCTAGCGAGCGACGGTTTCGGGCGCTGTGGGTGTGAGTGGCGGCGGTTTGGGAGGACGAGAGGGAGAGGAGGAGATCGGGTGAGGGCATCGGACTAGGGTTAGGAAGGGGTGCGGCGGCTGGGCCTTGGCCCAACTGGTCCGGATGGATACAAGTGGCGGCTGGGCTGCGGATGGGCCTAGATGGCCTGTTGGGTCGTACTCTCTCCTTTCTCTTATTTTCCCTACCAGAAAATTATTAGAGAGAAGAAAAAAAGGAGAGAGGGTTCGGGAAAGAATTTGCGCATGGGGATAATTTTCCCGGACTCACAAAAATGAGTTTGATCCAAGAAAATAGAAAAGGCCAAGGTTGAAAGATGTAAATTCAAACTCATTTGAATTTCACACAAATGGGTTTGAACTTGGACTTGGTTTTTGAAGTGTCCAAAAATGTTGAGATTTTTAGTGGAGCTCCGGAAAATGATGAAAGAAATTATGGGCAAGGTTGGAGACCAAGAATTGAGATAACAACGGGATATTTTGCAAGTGGGTTATGGTTAATTCCAAATAAATGGAATAATTTTATTATAGCTCCCTAATAATATTGAGAGGCTTTAATATGTTATAAAGAGAAATCACAAGTGAATTCCCTGGATTTAAATGGATCAAAAAATCCATACAATTTATTTAGAAGAGTTATAAAAATTAATGATATGATGGCATGATGAAACGATGCAATGCAAGATATGACATGATGCAATGCAACAAGCAAATAAAACACACGGCGAAACTCGAAATAGCTGGAAGTCTTCTGGGGCGGCGGTCTCAGGGTGTTACAACACTCCACCACTACAAGAGGATCTCATCCCGAGATCTAGGATGGCACCGGAGGGAAGCGGAAGAGCAAGAGAGGAGGTAAAACTAAGTTGCTTCTTCGACAAATAAGTGAAACCAAAGAACCTTGAGAGGTTGAAAAGTTGAAAGAAAGAACATAACAGAGTTGAACACAATTGAGAGCACTGCGGTAGAACAAATAGAAACAAGGAACACCATGTGAACCTTGGAGGTTGCAAAGCTATGAATGACGAGTACAATGGACAAGAAAGAATTGAGACCATTCTGGTAGAAACGAGATGCAAGACTTGATAAGATGAAAAGAACTTGAATGGAGGACACGACACGCCGGTTAAATGGATAAGCATGCAAAGAACATGACCTTCACAATTCGACATGATGAGTGAAAAGAGCAACATTACAATGCCTCCGAAAGAAAGAATAGTAGATAGATCATTGGAATAACAGATCGAGGAGAAAATGCCAACTTCTGCCACAAAAGAGCTTGGAAATCACCCTTCCAAGAAGCGAATAAGCTTGTAGTGGGCTTATGGAAACATCTCAACACTTGAGGTGAAATTTTTCCACTAATGAAAAACAATTGCTTGCTTGAGATCAAAGAAGAGATGAAAACTTCTTTCGCCGAGAGGATAGGAGAAAACTCGGATCATTAATAGCACCATAATTAGCGATATTCCTTAGGGAAGGCTTTAGGTGAAATATTTACCAAGATAACTCCAATGGAGGGATTAATGGATTTAAAATACCTCACTCTTGACAACATGTGAATCACGAAACATGAATGGAAATTGTCAAGAATGATATAATGCCATCTCAAAAGATAAGGCAGAAAGAATTGCACTTTGGAATGCACGATGAAGAATGCTTGAACTCCTCCAACAAAACATGTGTTGAGCACCATGTTTAATTTTTGAGTATAGCTTGGCGGATGTTAACTTCAAGAGAAATCTTGAAGAACAATTGAAGAATGAAAAGAATCCTTGACGAACCACCATGTAGAGCCTCCATGAAGAACTTCGGTAATAAAAGGATGATAGAAAGAAAGGGAAGTTGAAAACACAAGGTGAAGCCTTGCGATGATTTAGAAGGAGCTTCGCGACGATATAACCGAGAGAACTTGGAACTCCAGAAAGAAAAGATGAACAACAAGAAGCCAAGAATTTATTCCTCCTGAACAAACTCCGAAGGAAAGGATTAATCACTTGGATGAAACAAGAATAAGAATTATGTCATGCCTATCCTTCACCGATTTAAATTGATGACAAGCAACGGATTTGGCATACTACTTATTCTCGTAGATAGGATTAAGAGAGATATAGCGTAAACTTGAGAAGGTCTTCAACAACCACCGGTAGGATTGAAACAGCAAAAGAACGAATGAATTGATACGATAATGAAGGAAGAGAAATCTTGAACGAACCACCATAAGAATTGAAAATGGGAGTAGCAAAGGCACAATTCACCGGGAAGAATGGGAAAACGAATGAAGATACTTGAGGGGGTTTAGATACATGAGAATGAAGAGATCATGAACTGATTAGAGGATATTTGAACGATTCACCGGTAAGATTTGGAGAACGATAGCTACATGCTGAGAATGAAGAATTATGACATGGTGGCCTTCGGAGGAAAGAAATGGAAACAACTCATGAAATGCTCCGAATGGGTGAAAAGAATTCTCACAATCGAAAACAATTACGAGAGGATGGCATCAAGCTTGAACTACGCATCTTTGGAAGTACGGGTAAGGATTTAAGAGGAACTCTTCTTCGGTCTTCAAAATCCAAGAATGACGACGAGAAACACCACCATGAATTGTTGAGATACTCCGGGAGAATGAAAAACAAAAAGGTTGAGCCAACAATGAAAAAAATAATTTTGAGATCAATCTTGGAAAACAGCTGACTAATGAGATTCATTATTACGTCAAACTTGGAAATGAATTTGCGAATGGCTCCTGATAATTAGAAGAGTCATGTAAGATCCTAGGAAAAGACCTGTGGGTTAGGGCCCACTCAAAAGAAAACACCGTTGTACAATTTTGAAAAGAGATTGCACCGGTTCAATAAAATGACTAGAATGAGATAATAATCTTCAAATAGCTTGAACGGATCTTGAATGAAAAGACGAGCCTTCTGAGATATATTCAACACTCGAGAACGAAGGAATATCGAGAAGTGAATGATTAAGAGGTGCACCGGCATGAGAAAACATTTGAAACAAGGAAAGGATATGATCGACAAAGCTCGAATTGAATCCACCAGAGAAGAAAAGAGAATGAAGAATGATAAACTTGAAGCTCCGTTAGTATCTTCCTGAGAATCACCAGATAAAAACATTGACGGAAAAGAATGGAGAGACTTCCCATCAATAAAATGGATACCCAATAAGAAATCTGAGTCCTAGAAGAAAAAGGGTGGGAGGGCGGGGAAAACAAAGGCAACTTGGGACGGATGAAACAAACACCGTTAAGAAAACTTAGAATTGATCTTGTGGATGTTGAGATGATCGGATCCACTTGAAGAGAAGCACGCCGGTTGGAAAAGAATTAACATGACAATCTCGATGATCAAGAAGGATTAGTATTCACATAGCAATATGAGAGCCCTGTTTAGGAAAGGTATGCATTCAACATTTGACATCGAAGCAACTCGAATACCACAACTCAAAACAAAACAAAGGATTTGGCTTGCAGAATAAGCCGGAACAAACATATGATAGAGATTTCGTCCGAAGTTTTCATGGTGGGGCCCACACGGGCTCGATCGTACAGCACCATCATGTACAAGGCAGTGCACATGACATACGAAGTGTCCCCGAACCAGCATAGCCAATGGTTCTTTAAGACACAATGAGACCACTGTAAAAACGACCGTGGAAAGGCGGACCACTAAACGTCGAACCCCAATCTCATATCATGCATCTGTCAGAAAGAAAAAAAAAACTAGAGCTACTTGAATTCCTACCTATAAAACTCACGAAACTTTCTGGTTATGCAATCTGGTGTTGGGGATACAGGGGAAGCAATATATATCTCACCCAAAACTAACAATCCCTACATCCAGTTGTATCCATCCGTCAACACATAACCAAGAAACCTTCGGAAATAGTGTACCTCAACCTTCGAAAAGCATCCGTTATACGAGTTATGGCAATACTCCCGAACTCCCGCCCCAGTACTGGGTGGCGTCGAGGTTATCTCACCAACAACTGCATAAAAGAGATTTTCGATGTCGGCAAAACTCAGGTATTCCAGAACTGCAACGATAAAATTGTGACGACAACACCTCGGAGCTCAACTCCCCGGGTCACTGCCACATAAAAGACAGGAGGCACCAAGAACAATGTTCTCGTCACAAAACCATCGGAACGATTCCAAGATACCCGCGTGATCCTAAAAAAAATTTAGTGAAATTTGAGGAGAGGAAAGTCAAAACATCTACGTCAGGAGACCTCACCAGAGCGATGAAGGGACTGAGGAGTAAAAAGAATCCTACTCTCCGATAATATAATCCTAAGACTCAAAACATTTTTGCTCTAGACTCAACAACGTCAGCGATTCGATCAAGCAGGGGGCTCCTAAGTCGGGGATGGCTCTGATACCAACTTGTAACACCCACGATGCGGCTATATCTCCCACGTGTCGAAGCACGACTTAGAGGCATAACCGCATTGTGGTTTTGTCGCAAGAAGGGTCATCTTCACACAATCCTATGTAATGAACAAGAATGGGATAAAGAGTTGGCTTACAATCGCCACTTCACACAATGAACATAAAATAAATCATACATCATTCAGAGTACACACAAATAGTCCGACTACGCACGAAGCCAAAACAAAAGAAGATAACCCAACTGCTAGATCCCCGATCGTCCCAACTGGGCTCCACTACTGATCAACATGAGACGAAACATAGCAACGACCAAGATCTTCGTTGAGCTCCCATCTGAGCTCGGTTGCATCACCTGCACTGGTATCATCGGAACCTGCAACTGTTGTGATAGTATCTGGTGAGTCACGAGGACTCAGCAATCTCAAAACCCGCGAGATCAAGACTATTTAAGCTTATGGGTAGGAAGTGGTAATGAGGTGGAGTTGCAGCAAGCACTAAGCAAATATGGTGGCTAACATACGCAAATAAGAGCGAGAAGAGAGCAAATGGAACGGTCGTGAACTAGCAATGATCAAGACGTGATCCTGAACTCCTACTTACGTCAAACATAACCCAAAACCGTGTTCACTTCCCGGACTCCACCGAAAAGAGACCCTCACGGCTACACACGCGGTTGATGCGTTTTAATTAAGTCAAGTGTCAAGTTCTCTACAGCCGGACATTAACAAATTCCCATCTGCCACATAACCGCGGGCATGGCTTTCGAAAGTTTAAACCCTACAGGGGTGTCCCAACTTAGCCCATCACAAGCTCTCACGGTCAACGAAGGATATTCCTTCTCCCAGGAAGACCCGATCAGTCTCGGAATCCCGGTTTACAAGACATTTCGACAATGGTAAAACAAGACCAGCAAGACCACCCGACTGTGCCGACAAATCCCGATAGGAGCTGGACATATCTCGTTCTCAGGGCACACCGGATAAGCGAAGCGTACAGGTACCGACGTAATCCAAGTTGCCAAGGAATGGTACCGCACGGTGCTCTAGTTTGGACCAACACTCGGAGGAGCACTGGCCCGGGGGGTAAAATAAAGATGACCCTTGAGTCTGCAGAACCCAAGGGAAAAAGGCTTAGGTGGCAAATGTTAAAACCAATGTTGGGCCTTGCTGGAGGAGTTTTATTCAAAGCGAACTATCAATGGGGTCCCATAAATCACCCAACCATGTAAGGAACGCAAAATCAAGGAACATAACACCAGTATGACGGAAACTAGGGCGGCAAGAGTGGAACAAAACACCAGGCATAAGGCCGAGTCTTCCACCCTTGACCAAGTATATAGATGCATTAATTAAATAAGAGATATTGTGATATCCCAACATAATCCTGTCCATCATGGAGCAATCTTCAACTTCACCTGCAACTAACAATGCTATAAGAGGGGCTGAACAAAGCAGTAACATAGCCAAGAAATGGTTTGCTAGGTAGGGTGAAAAAGGTTAGAGGCTGACATGGCAATTTAGGAGGCTTGAAGAGCAAGTGATAGGTAGCGTAGCATAGCGATAGAACGAAGCAACTAGCAAGCAAAGATAGAAGTGATATCGAGGGTAATGGTCATCTTGCCTGAGATCCCGCAAGGAAGAAGAACGAGTCTATGAAGAAGACAAACGGACGTAGTCGAACGAATCCTCACAACTCCGGAACGAAATCGAAGCTAACGAGAGAAGCAAACCGGAAAGAAACAAATAATATGGTAAACACACAAGCATAAACATGTCATGATGCATAAACAAGTATGATGCATGTCCGATTTAATGAGGCATGGCATGGCAAAGTGCAACAAACAATACTACAAATTAAGTGGAGCTCAATATGCAACGAGTTGCATATTGACGAAACACCACATTCAAATATTAAGTTCTCTCTCGGTTATGTACCCAACAATATTAAATGTTATTAAACATGGCAAGGGGTGAAGCATAATTAAACTACATATTTAGGCAAGTTTAAATGAGGCCGGAAACACAAACAACAATTCTGAAAATCCCCAAATGTTATTTAGCAATTTAACACAAACAACAATTTTAAACATTTTAAATGTTGTTATCATGATGCAGATGACATATGCAAGTTATGTGCAATATTTATGAAAACGTTAACATGAGAATGTTATGAAGCATTTGGTCACCATGGAGGAACGAAAAGGGTGCCACGGCGACGAAACGAAAATGGTGCCACGGCAACATATCGGTTCCGGTAGCTCACGGAGATACCAGTGCAAAAGAAGTGGGCGTGAGCGTGTCATGCAAGGATGGTGGGGTGCTCCCGGATTTCGGGTTCCCACGGGACGGCGGCATGGCAAACGAGGAACGTGCAAAGACCTCTCTCCGACACGGTGCAAACACGAGCATCTCATACAACACACAAGCATTCGTTCACGGGCGGTCGTCTCGGGGTTATACCTTCGAAGCTTGCATTTTCGGAGCGGGTCAAGTTTGACGAAGGAAGTAGTGGTACACGGGCCGTAGTGGAAGTAGTCGTTCTTGCGACGGTAGTGGAAGTAGTGGTACACGACGACGGTAGTGGAAGTAGTGGTTCACGTTTCGTAGATGTTCGGGGTCACGGCAAGGAACTTGATGTCCATGGAGTCTTCGAGGGTCGACGGTAGTGGTACACACGTTGTCGGGGTACTTGTCGGTCCGGTCTTGGCGACGGTAGTTGTACACAGGTCGTAAAGGAACTTGATGCATCCGAGGTCTTTAGGTTCGTAGTTGTACTTGGCGTTTGGAGTCCGGGTCTTGCCGGTGGTGTACTTGGTGCTTGAGGTTCCTATCTGGGGGGGCATGCGTCCACGGTAACACTGCATGGTGTGTAGAGGCGACAACTTGGGCGGTGCTGGGCATCAGGATCAGGAGTGTGCTCGCTCGGGCATGGAGCTGGTCGCGGTCAACACGCGAGGTGCGCGTGCAGGCAGATCGAGCAGGTAGCAATGCTGCTCATCCTCCTCGGTCGAGGCCGAGGCGAAACGGGGCAGAGGAGCTTGGCAGATGCAAGCAGCAGCACAGGGCTGGCAGAGGCGACGCGGGTTGAAGGAGAGGAAACGGCGGCGTGACAATAGAGCAAAGGGGTGCACCGGTGCTCATGGGCGACATGGACGGGCAGAAGGCGCTCGGGATCGAGCTCCTCTCGATCCAGAGCATGGATGCAGGCGTGGGACGGAGATGGAGGCCCGGCGAGGTCGGCGGCTGAGGCCTCCATGGGATGGCATGGACGAAGTGGCCGGCGTCGGCCTTGGCTCGAAGCAGGGGAGGCAGAGCTCCTGCTCGGGGAGATGCGGCGAGGGGAACCGCATGGGCGAGGATGAAACGCAGATCTGGGCGGCGGGAGCCCATCTCCGATGATGGTGGCGGCGCTGGAGCGGCTTGCGCGAGGGCGAAGATCGATCGAGGCGCTGCAGAAGCGGCACCAGGGGACGAACACGGCGGCGATCGGGCGCGAGCCCTCCTTCTCTCTTCTTGGCGGCTCGGGAGGGCACGAGAGGGTGAGAGCGAGGGGTCAGAGAGAGATGGCGGCGCTGCGGGGAAGCGATAGGGAGAGATCAAGAGGAGGGAGAGGGCTAGCGAGCGACGGGTTCGGGCGCTGCGGGTGTGAGTGGCGGCGGTTTGGGAGGACGAGAGGGAGAGGAGGAGATCGGGTGAGGGCATCGGACTAGGGTTAGGAAGGGGTGCAGCGGCTGGGCCTTGGGCCAACTGGTCCGGATGGATACAAGTGGCAGCTGGGCTGCGGATGGGCCTAGATGGCCTGTTGGGTCGCACTCTCTCCTTTCTCTTATTTTCCCTAGCAGAAAATTATTAGAGAGAAGAAAAAAAGGAGAGAGGGTTCGGGAAAGAATTTGCGCATGGGGATAATTTTCCCAGACTCACAAAAATGAGTTTGATCCAAGAAAATTGAAAAGGCCAAGGTTGAAATATGTAAATTCAAACTCATTTGAATTTCACTCAAATGGGTTTGAACTAGGACTTGGTTTTTGAAGTGTCCAAAAATGTTGAGATTTTTGGTGGAGCTCCGGAAAATGATGAAAGAAATTATGGGCAAGGTTGGAGACCAAGAATTGAGATAACAACGGCATGGGATATTTTGCAAGTGGGTTATGGTTAATTCCAAATAAATGGAATAATTTTATTATAGCTCCCTAATAATATTGAGAGGCTTTAATATGTGATAAAGAGAAATCACAAGTGAATTCCCTCGATTTAAATGGATCGAAAAATCCATACAATTTATTTAGAAGAGTTATAAAAATTAATGATATGATGGCATGATGAAACGATGCAATGCAAGAGATGACATGATGCAATGCAACAAGCAAATAAAACACACGGCGAAACTCGGAATAGCTGAAAGTCTTCTGGGGTGTCGGTCTCGGGGTGTTACAATCGAGGTGATACAATCGCATCGAAAGAAAGTCCGGCCTCTGCATAGCTAGATGCACACAGACAAAAAAGTCCAGAGTACCCTAAAAGCAAAAAATAATTCGATACAACGCCAATCAAAAAAAATGTCCAGCCTAAGGAGTGGCAGATCCTATCCGTAGGTCACACCGCCATCCATGGGGGTAGAAAAACTCCCTGGCCATACGCTCCAGCCGTGTAGACGCCATCATAAAAAGGTCTCTGTCCTCCGGCCTCTGCAGGATAGACCAAGTACGGAGTCATCGTGTACACACATGAATAACCTGCATAGGAGATGCGACACATTTGTTATTAAAAATCACATCATTGCTGGTAAGCCACAATGCCCAGCATAAGGCCGCCGCTCCCACAAAAATATGTGCAGAAAATTGTTTATCAATACCCCGCAACCAGTTGCCGAACATGTTCCGTGCACTACGTGGTGGGTATAGATTCGAAGCTACTTGAACTATGGCCCAAACTGCCCGAGCGAACTTGCACTCAAAAAATAAGTGTTTAATAGACTCGTCATGTTGGCAAAAGACACATGTCCTGGAACCATGCCAGTTTCGTCGTGCCATATTGTCTCTAGTTAGGATGACTCCTCTGTTAAGAAACCAAAGGAAAATCTTCACTCTTAGAGGGATTTTGAGCTTCCACAATTTCCTGTTATCAACTGGAACATCGCAATGAACCATTGCATCATACATGGATTTGATTGAAAATTTGCCATTCTGATGCAAGTTCCATCGAAAAATGTCCGGCTCACCTGACAGTTGAATGTCCTCTAGGCGAGTGAGTAATTCATTCCATGCTGCCAGGCGAGGGCCAAAAAGGTCCCTACGAAAAGAAATAACAGGATTTTCTTGTCCTAAAACTTGTTTGATTGTGACGAATTTATGTCTAACAATCCTATACAAGCTCGGATATTGCACCATTAGTGGGTTATTCCCTAGCCAGGTATCTTCCCAGAATCGAACCTGAGAATCGTCCCTAACTGAGAAGGTCCCAAATTGGAAAAAGAATTCCTTGGCCTTCACCACACCACTCCAGAAATGCGAATCCCTTGGTTTCCAATGAACTTGAGAAATGGCATTGGATCCCACATACTTGTTGCGAATGATTTCCTGCCATACTCCATTCTCACTGAGTAGTTTGTAAACCCACTTGCTGAGAAGAGCAATGTTTTTAATCTCAAGGTCTTGGATTCCCAGCCCCCCTTGACTCTTAGGTCTGCATAATACGCTCCACCTAGCCGGTCGATATTTCTTGAATTCGTTATCGCATTGCCAAAAAAATCTGGATCTAAAGTAGTCTAGTCGCTGGAGAACCCCTCTCGGTATGTGGAAGAATGACAACATATATAAAAATGTTGCTTAGAACTGAATTGATCAAGATCAATCGTCCCCCGTAAGACAAGAGCTTGGCCTTCCAACTGGCTAAGCGTTTCTCAAGTCTCTCTTCCACATGCTTCCACTCAGCGATAGTTTTTAAAATTGGGAGAGATTTTCACTTCCCGGCCTCTGCACCAACCAGGGATGCATACAACCATTTTAGTATGAGTACCAAGATAAACATGGTTCTCAGAATTTTTTAAATGAGTATCAAGATATTTCTTGATGAGAGGTTACACCACACACCAAACTTGATCCTCAATAAACGGGGAAAAACCCTGTGCATAATTTGTCAATTCTATGAATTGAACCCGGGTCGCTAGACTACACGGTTTGGAGGACCAGCCTGAAAATTTACTCATGCATGAACGGCCAAAAATTCTACTACCATCTCATATATGTACGGACGAAATAATTCTACGACCAAAAATTAAGAAACACACCTCTAGGTGTAGATATAGATTGGGATACTGTATTATTGTCCAAATGGCCAATACCACCATGGAAACAACAGGCAGGTGCTCCATAAATACCATGTACTCCTACTCCTAGCTTGTTTCAGGTGCGAGAGCGTGGGATCCCTGAGCAGTAGCAGTGGTCCTTTTGTTTGAGGGCAATTCTAGCCTCTAGCTGAGCCTCCCTGCCAACAGCAACAGCTAGGCTTGCACAGAGATTCCCGCCAGATCTTTAGGCTGCCTAGCTTGATCATTTGCATCTATCTGCCCGCACAGCTAGAGCAGCAGCAGACGTAGATGCAGATGATACTTACTAGTAGTATGCGTACATTGTTTAGAGCAAAAACCAAGCAGATACTTGTCCTTGAAAAAGCCACCCAACTCTCTCTCTCTCTCTCCCCCCATGGTTTCTCGTGTGTTCCTCCATGCTGGATCTTCAAAATCATGCACCCTGCTGATTGATCTCGCATGCATGCATGCGCGCGCGCGCATCTGCGGCACTGTAGGCTGCCGCTGTTGCGTCCTCCCCCACACCCTCCCTGCTGCCAAGGAGCGTTTGGACGCATCGCCTTGGCCCGGTCTCACCTCCTGCCCCAGCCATCGCCCCTGCATGCTCTGCTTGCTTGCATTTGCTCAAGCAGGCGTGAAAGGTGAGCACTCACTCGCTGCTGCTTGCAGCTTGCAGCCTGGCCGCAAGGGGGGCAGCAGCGGCACTGTAGCGGACGAGAGCAAGTGGCGCCTGCTCGTGCTTAGAAAGAAGAATTGTTCCTTTGCCACAATCGCCTGAACCCTGAAGCCAGCCACATGCATGCTACGTATAAACAGTGCTACGAATGAATGAATGAGCGAATGATACACACGGATACTACCACTGTGGTAGCAGGATAGATAAGCTAGCGGCTAGGCGTATGTTGTTGGTTACTTAACAGACATTCATGAGATGATGCATTTTATATACACACTGATGCAGTGTGCGGCGATTGAGCACTGGACTAATAATAATCTACTAGTTCATGGTTTGTCCTGCAGGTGCATGGGGATTGAAACAGCACAATCATGAGGCGATAAACCACCATAAATTAAACAAACTGAATCCATCGCCACATGTTGGGCAGCACTATTCTTCTACACCCTTCCCTCCATGATCCAACCAAAGCCCATGCCCCGTCCTTTTCCCTGCTTTGCTACGTATGGGCATCAGCAACTTTCAGTTTTTGGTATGCATTAAAACGCCGCTGGCCCCTCCTGGAGCAGAGCAGAGCAGCGTAGGGCCCCTCTCGTCTCTGTTCCTGGTGGCTTGCGTGCATGTGTGCATCAGAGAGAGAGAGAGAGAGAGCGCCCTGCCGCCCAAGATCTCTCTTGATCAGTGCCGAGATCATCAATCAGAGGGGCCTGCCAACCAAGTGGGCATCTCCATTTTTCTTCCTCCTCGTGCTGGTTTCCGAGCCTGATAAAACCACCCTCCCTGGCCTCTCCCAATTGCTCCCCAGCTTCTTTCTCGCCTGCTAGGAAGTAGTACTAGAAAGTAGAAACAGAGGGGAAATAGAGAGATCGCCTCAGCGTCGTCGTCACGAGCTGCAGCCCATCCGCATTGCAGCCGTGATATCAGGAAATGCTCTCGTTTCCATTTTAGGGTCCGTATGCTAGCTCCAACTTCTTCTTCTTCCTCCTCGCTGATCATCTCCTCTCCTGCGGTGCTTGGAAAGCCCTGCTGCTTTTGCTGCCTCACTCGCCCTCGCTAGCTAGCCGTTCCAGGTTGAAAGCCCCTTGAGGTAGGACGGAGGTGCATGTGGTTGGCGGTTCATAGGCCGTCGCCGTCGCCGGTGCTTTCTCTCTCCATGATTGTTTAAGGTTCGGCTACTAATCCCTAGCTCCGGAGGGCTTCCTCGGCTGTTCCCACTTTGGTTCTTCAACATTATTTCACTTCTTGTTTTTGCGATTACTATCTCTTTGTGTGGTACGGCTTGGAATGGAAGATCTCTAGTGATTGCGCTGTTGGTTCTCATGTTGAATATTGAATGTTGAAAAAGAAAAAGGTTCCTCAAGGGAATGTTGAATGAGCAGTTGGATAAGCACAATTTCTTATGAGAGCGGCTACTGCAACTCATGCCCATATAGCCTTTCTCCATTTATTCTGGCGCTTTTCTTGCGCTGCCCCATTTTGAAATTCCAGGACAAACAACCTGTTTTACTGTGTGCTTTAGGTGGCTTTTTTCTAGATCAGCTATGCTTTAGATTTCTGCATTTTTGTGCCAAGGCTAGCAAGTAGGTGGTGTTTTTCTGTTCTTGCCGCAAATTAGGTGAACTTTTTTCCTCCTCCTGTGGTCAGTGCTGTGCAATTTGGTGTGCATTTCTGCCTGCTACAATTCGCACAGTAGCTCACCTTGCATCTTCAACTTTGTGAAGGAACAATCTGTTAACTGTGTCTTGATGTCACCAATTATTTGGCTCACATATACTACTGCTGCTTTGCTTCAGGTCTTTTAAAATTGGTAGTGTGCAAGATTTGTCTTTGGCGACTACGGAGCTAGGCCTCAAGATGTCTAGCAATCCATCCTATCAGCAGCAGCTGGGGTTCGATGCCATGAACACTTGTTTCTTCGGCGGCAGCGGCATGATCGGTTCTTCCGAAGCGCCATTCTTCTACCCAAGCATGCCTCACGATGCAGGCTTCGCCTCCGGCGGCGCGGAGGTGGCCGCGCATTTAGTGGCCAGCAGCGCCGTGATGGTCACTTCGCCGGCGAACCAGCTCGTGTGGTCCGCCGCTCCTTCGCGGGACAGCCACCAAGCGAGCATGTCCACGGATGAGATGAACGACGACGCCTACGCCGTCGCTGGCGAGAGCTGCAGCACCGTGCACTCCATGCTCCCTTCCGCCTCCGGCTCGGCGGACTTCTTCCAGTACGGGCCGGGGGAAGTCACCATCGCCCAGCCGTCAAAGATGGCCAAGCTCATAAGTGGAGAGCCACACTGTGGCTGGCTCTACGACGGACCAAGCGCTGCCTCCACCCACCAGCCGTATTACCCGACGGCGTTCTCCGGCGGCGGCGACCTTCCGGACGCGGTCGCCGGCGCGGCGAGCGGTCTCTCGCTCAGGCTAGGTGCCCAGTCTTCCTCGGTCACCATGGCGAGCATGCCGGAGCAGTCCTCGGAGGTGAGCTGCTCCGGCCTGACCCATGTGAACAGCGAAGGCTTTGGCTACCAGCAGCCTCAGGCCGTCAGGGCTCACGCCGGCGCCGGCCAGTTCCATCTGCCTCCTTACGGCGATGTCGGTGCCGGCGACTACGAGCTGCGGCACGTGTACCCACAGATGTATTCGAGGCCTCCGCACTTCTCGCAGGTGCTGCCGCGGTCGGGATACGCGCACATTGCTCAGGAGCTGCTGAATGGGTTCGCCGGCTGCCTGCTGAAAGACGTGGCCGAGATGACTGATGATTCAGTCAGCGACATTGGCAGCGAGGCGAGCCTCCTGCTCTCATCGAGCTGCTCGGCGAGGACGCCGTCGTCGGTGAGCTCCAACCACCTGATGCTGCCCTCCGAGGAGCACTCAGCCGACGGCGGGAGGTGGATGGAGGCTCAGAGGGTGAGGAACGATCTCCTGAAACTGCTGCAGCTGGTGAGCGAGCACCTGAATTTCATCTCAACTTCAGACTGTTTTTACCATAGTCAAAAAAAAAAAAACTTATGGCAGAGCCTGTTGGATGGATGCAGATGGATCAGAGGTGCAACCGGTGCTTCGACGATATCCAGACCACGGCGTCCAAGTTCAGCAGCATGGTGGCGCATCCGGGCGGCGGAGGCGGCGCCATCGCCCCGCCGCCGTTCGCGCAGCGGGCGCTCTCCGCGGTGTACCGGAGGCTGAGGAAGCGGATCACGGGCCTGATCGTGGCGGTGGCGCAGAGGTCCGGCGGGCACGGGGAGCCGTCGTCGCTGGCGGACAAGGAGCGGAGCTGGGAGTCGTCCTTCATCCAGAAGCACTGGGCGCTGCAGCAGCTCCGGCGCGGCGACCAGCAGTCGTGGCGGCCGCAGCGCGGCCTGCCGGAGAAGTCCGTCGCCGTGCTCAAAGCCTGGATGTTCGAGAACTTCCTCCGCCCGTAAGTTTCACCTCTGCTTTGGACTTGGATAATAGCAATGGTTTTGAGTCTGAAGAATTTCAGCATTTTTTGTTAACTGAATGAACATGATATTTCTGGTCACAACTGAGAGATTTATCTGCAAGATGAACCGATCTTCTGATCCCTCGTGCCAGGTACCCGAAAGACCACGAGAAGGACATGCTGGCGGCGAGGAGCGGGCTGAGCAGGAGCCAGGTACAAAATACAAATCCCACGCTCACTTTTCACCACGGAAGCTCCGTTTTGCTGGAGAGACCAGAGCAAACTTGCAACAAGAAAAAAGCACCGTATGAAAATGTATGTTGCTGCGTTCCCCAGGTCTCCAACTGGTTCATCAACGCGCGCGTCCGGCTGTGGAAGCCGATGATCGAGGAGATGTACGAGGAGCTCAAGAGGAGCTCGGGGCGCAGCGGCGACGCCGCCGAGCTTCCGAGCAGCAAAGACGTCGTCGGCTAGGAAGGGGAGGGGATGGCCGAGGTTGGAACTGCACGGAGCCCTAGCCGTTGTGCTTTCTTCAGAGCTTCCGTGCAAGCATTGCTGGACAGCCAATGATGGGTCCTTCTGTCTCTCTGCCCATTGCTCATCATCTGATCCCTATCTATGTGGTACCCTGTAGTTCTCTTGCGTGTACATATAACTGCCACCCGGTGCCTGCGAGTTACGATTAAACGGAAACCTCTGTCGCATGATCGTTGATTGTTCATGACATAAGAGGTTTGAAAGATTGCGAGTTGCCCAGCAGACGAGTAGAAGCACGCTGCGTTGCTGTTACGGATTGGATCCTTTTTGCATCGCGCTGTTCCATGTTGCAATCGTGCCCTCGGTTTTGCTGACAACGGATCGCGCCGGCACATGAAATGTTCGGCACACGTTTTGGCTTCATGTGTGCGTCAATGCAAGTTGGACACTTGGAAATGCTATCTACTTGGTTTTGTTAGACATTGCATCTCCAATCGAACTAGGCAAATCCAGCTCCCTATACGTCTGCGGACGGGGCCTCATATTTCGCTTCAGGCATTGCACATATCTCAAATCCGGACCTTCAAATCCATACAAATGACTCTCAAATCCATGCAAATTCATGCATGTCGATCATACAAGTCATTCTCGCACGTAAATAACAAATGTTGGCACCGAACAAAATTATTGTTTACATAAAATTTATTTTAAGTGCACAACTCAAACATTAGCTCTTTGATTTTTATTGTAGGTCCACATATGCTCGACAAGATCATTGAGTAGTTGCGCGTGCACTTGATAATCTTGAAGATTCTGATGCATCCGCAGAAAGTTCATAAGCTGAGTTGCATCTTGATCTTCCGGGATTCGCACAATCTATCAGGTCAGGCGTGCCCAGCCCCCCTTATATCCGTCCCATATTTCAGCTAGATATGAGGGGTGTCTGTCATCCCGGGCGTCCGAGGCCCGTCTGGGTCAAAATTTCGTGACCGGCAGTGACCGGGCGGGCTGCCCGTGCGTTGAGGCCGCACGTTGCCGTTGATCCATATGCCGGCTTCCTCCACTATCGCGCCTAGCCCTCCGCCTCCTCCTGCTGCTCACACCGTGCTCACGCGCAGCCACAAGTCGCCGGCCAGGAATCCATTGTACTGCAGCGAATAGATTTCCAACCGCTCTCGCTTCTCACCTCGGTGTCGCCGCACATGACTGTCGCCAAGAGCAAGGCAAGCAAGCACAGTGCCCCACTGCTCGGCAAGTACGAGCTCGGCCGCCTCCTCGATTGTGGCACATGTGCTAAGGTCTATCACGCCTGCTCCCTCTTCGGCGGGGAGGCCGTGGCCATCAAGGTTCTTGACGGGCGTGTTTGGTTGCCGTGCGCTACAGTACCCGCATTGCATACACTTTTCCACCCAACCTGGCTATGCAAATGCAGCCTCAAATGCATCATATGCATGTTGTTTGGTTGCCTTCTTGTCCTCTTACCTGCATGGGCTGAACCACACTGCCTGGTGTTTGGTTTCCTGCATGTTAGTCCACAAACCCAAGGCATGGTGTTTGGTTGTATGTAAAGCCTGATATGTGGTAACCTCTTTGGCTAGTTGGTGAGGTTACCACCACACTTCGGCAGCACACATCATAAGCACAACAGAGTATAAATAGAGCATCAACTAGCATAATTCAGATATAAGCAGTACCACAGATATAACAGTTCAACGTATAAACCATAAACAAGTTCAAAGCAGACTCGATAGTACGCTCGAAAGAGGTGGCCCGGCCCTACTCCTTGGCGGCGAAGGCTTCGTCGTGCTTCCCGCACTTGTTGACGACCTCAATGCCATCGTCGTTGAAGATGATGACCTTGAGGGTGTCGGGAGTGAGGAGCTTAAACGTCACCATGTAGCCGATCTTGATCTGATGAATGGCTGCGTAGGTGGCCCAACCCTGATCCAGGGTTACCCTGACGTTCATCAGCTTGACCGTCACCTTCCAGGAGCAGCCGGTGTTGTTCCTGAGCTTGAACTCCGTCGGCACCGCGACGAAGTGCTTGGTGAAGTTCAGGGGCATGGGGATGCACTCAAGCTTCGGTGCAAGGATGACCTTGTAGAAATGAGTTGGGCAATCCTCCTGATGGTAGTGGTCGTAGTTGCGGCGCTTGTTGCTGGGGGGCTCCTCCATGCCCTCGTCGTCGCCACCCTCAGGCGTCTTCGGGTCTTCCTCGACGGTGGGCGGCAGCTCAACCTCGTCAGGCATTGGGTGAAGGGGCTTCTTGCTCTTGCTGTCAACGGTCAGGAGCACCTCCGTGCCCATCTCATTGCTACCCTTGATCTGCACACAAGTCATGGAGTCAGGCATTGCACAGAGTTCATGGCTAATTCAAGAGCTTGTAGTTAAAATGACATGATTGTCACTCTTCTCCTCCTCTCCACCCCCCTATATTTACTCACCGTGCCCACCACTATTTACCCACCCCCTCTCTTCTCTCACTGTCAACCTTCCTCCTCCCCATCGCCATGAGCACTAGCTCCATCTCCAACGGCAACCCCTTCCCTTGGGGTATTGGCTGGAGGGCCTTCTTCCTCGGGTGGACGGCTAGTGACCGGACCAAGTTCGAGAACACCATGGAGGTGTGCTCGAACTTCGGCTCCATGCCGGACATGCAGAACGAATCCAATGACGTGCTCATGAAGGCCACTAAAGATGAGCTGAAGACGCTGATTCCTGACCCAACGAAGGGCACGATGGCAGTTGACATCATTCGCTGGGCCATGAATCAGGCCGTCTACGACGAAACTAAATAGAGGAAGAAGTGGTGCAAGTACAAGACCTACTGGGCTCCTAATGACCGCCGTGCCGCAGTGTACTGGGAGACGGGTATCGCACCGCCGGCGGTCATCGGCGGGGAGCCTAAGGAGGAGGAAGAAGAGGCGGTTAGGACGCCGGAGTCAGTCCGTCCTATCTGGCAGATCGACCTCGACTCCGCCGAGGATGACGAGGACGACCCGCCAGCCCGCACGGCATTGAAGAAGAAGATGAAGGCCAGTGGCTCAACCAGCCGCTCCGCACGCCGGTGACGGCCGCCGCGGTCAGCCGGTGTCCGTTCTGTGCCCCCTTTCCCCCTATTCCCCTACCCCCCAATCCTGAAATCTACCGATCTTGCATGTATGAACTCGTATGAACTGCTATGAACTAGTATGAATTACCCTATGAACTAGCTACCTCTATTCCCCATTCACGTCCGCCGTGGATCAAATCTATCGTCGTGGATCGAATTAAGCGTTCATGTCGAAGAGAGAGAAGTGCTTACCGCCATTGATGGAGTCCGGTGGTCTTCTTCCTCGGCTCCGATCCGCCGCCGCCAGTGATGGAGTCCGGTGGTCTTCTTCCTCTGCTCCGATCCGCCGCCACCGGTGAGAGTTGGAAGAGTGGGGAAGAGTGGGGAGAGGGAGCGGTGAGGGGTGGTGAGGCTAATGACTATCGGTGCTTCGGGAAGCAACGCGGCTTATCGAGGGTGGCCGCACGCGTGCAGCCGCGCCCGCCCACGTGCACCGCTCGGGCCTGGCCCTGGAGAAACTATCGATTCGTGCATTCCCAGTGAGCCAGGCCCTGAGGTGCTTTAAGCAGCGTGCGATGCAGGCCCAATAGTGTATGCGGGCTACCAAACAGGTCGAATCCTTCCCGTGCGGGCCTGGTTGGACCTTATGCGGGCAACAAAACACGCCCGACAAGCCTGGGTTCGGTGTCACCGGCATGGACGCACACGTGCTTGGTGAGGTCTCAGCATATGCGGCGCGATGGATCTTCCCCCAGCTTGTCTCCGCGCTCATCTACTGTGACGCGCGCGCCATCTCCCACCATGACGTCAAGCCGCAAAACGTTCTCGACGACGTTGGCCGCAACCTCAAGGTTTGCGACTTCGGCCTCACCGCACTCCTAGAGTCCCACCATGCAAAGTATGTGGTCAACAAAATGCATGAAGCAAATGTAAATTTAACTCCATTAAGTTTAGGAGTCCGGTTAGAAATGACCATTTTTTAGAAGAAAAAAAATACTTGGTCGTTTACTCTAAATTTCAAGAGGATCGGTTAGAGTTGTTCTAATGGCGAACACATGTGTGTTAGGCTCTCTTAGGTGAAATGTTTGAGCACCTTTAGGCCCTGTTTATTTGGGCTTCTGACGATTCAAATGTGGACTTGGTGTGCTGACAAAACTGTTGCATTGAAGGTTAGCTGTTTTTCCCTGGCCAAAGTTGCCTCTGTTTGTCAATGATTCAAAGCCGATTAAGATTTGGCAAGCTGGAGATTGCTTGGGGGAGCAGCCGCTCGAGCTGGTGAGTACTAGCAAACTCCATTTACATACTAACTCAAAAAAATTGGTTTGGTACAAATTGAACAAGACACTTATTGTTGGGAAACGTTGCATGTAAAATAAAAAAATTCAACGCACACGCAAGATCTATCAAGGAGATGCATAGCAATGAGAGAGGGGAGTGTGTCTACGTACCCTCATAGACCGTAAGAGGAAGCGTTTGACAACGCAGTTGATATAGTCGAACTTCTTCGTGATCCAACCGGCCGAGCACCGAACGTACGACACATCCGCGTTCAACACATGTTCAGCTCGATGACGTCCTCCGCCTTCTTGATCCAGCAAGACGGCGAGGTAGTGGATGAGTTCCGGTAGCACGATGGTGCGGTGACGGTGATGGTGAAGTGATCTTTATAGGGCTTCACCTAAGCACTATGAAAATATGACCATGGGTGTAAACGATGGAGGGGGACGCCGCACACGGCTAGGCAA
The DNA here is from genome assembly GCF_018294505.1 of Triticum aestivum. Taxonomy (NCBI): domain Eukaryota; kingdom Viridiplantae; phylum Streptophyta; class Magnoliopsida; order Poales; family Poaceae; genus Triticum; species Triticum aestivum. The sequence goes on from NC_057813.1 coordinate 498,946,729, forward strand.
TTGTCTATTATGTGCTAGGCGCCCCCGCCCACATATATATAGGTGGGAGGGAGGGAGGAGCAGCCAAAGGGGGTGCCCAAGTAGGAGGAATCCTACTTGGGGTATCTCCCAAGCCGCGCCTCCCTACCTTGTATAGGTGCGGGGGAAAGGCAGGGGAGGGTGCCCCCCCCTTTCCTTTCTCCCATGAGAGGGAAAGGCAGGAGGGGCGAGCCCTCCCCCTTTCCCTTCCTAGGGCTGGCCGGCCAGGAAGAGGGGCGCACCATCCCCCTGTGGGTTGGTCTGTCCCTCCCTTGGCCCATTAAACCCATAACACCTATCGGGGGTGTCCGGAACCCCTTTCGGTGACCCGATGGCAACCAGTGCATCCCGAAACACTTCCGGTGTCCGAATACCATCGTCCTATATATCAATCTTTACCTCTCGAGCATTTCGAGACTCCTCGTCATGTTTGTTATCTCATCAAGGACTCCGAACAACATTCGGTCACCAAATAATAAAACTCATATAACACTATATCGTCAACGAACGTTAAGCGCGCGGACCCTACGGGTTCGAGAACTATGTAGACATGACCGAGACACCTCTCCGGTAAATAACCAATAGCGGGACCTGGATGCCCATATTAGCTCCTACATATTCGAAGAATATCCTTATTGGTCGAACCGTTATGACAACATACGCAATTCCCTTTGTCCATCGGTATGTTACTTGCGCGAGATTCGATCGTCGGTATCTTCATACCTAGTTCAATCTTGTTACCGGCAAGTCTCATTACTCGTTCCGTAATACATCATCCTGTAACTAACTCATTAGTAACTTTGCTTGCAAGGCTTCTTATGATGTGTATTACCGAGAGGGCCCAGAGATACCTCTCCAATACTCGGAGTGACAAATCCTAATCTTGATCTATGACAACTCAACAAACAACTTTGTATATACCTATAGAGCATCTTTATGATCACCCAGTTACGTTGTGACATTTGATAGAACACAAGGTATTCCTCCGGTATCCGAGAGTTGTATAATCTCATAGTCGAAGGAATATGTATTTGGCATGAAGAAAGTAATAGCAATAAACTGAATGATCATTATGCTAAGCTAATGGATGGGTCTTGTCCATCACATCATTCTCCTAATGATGTGATCTCGTTATCAAATGACAACACATGTCTATGGTTAGAAAACCTTAACCATCTTCGATCAACGAGCTAGTCTAGTAGAGGCTTACTACACGGTATTTTTTTATCTATTCACACATGTATTTAAGTTTCCAATCAATACAATTCTAGCATGAATAATAAACCTTTATCATGAATAAGGAAGTATAAAATAACAATTTTATTATTGCCTCTAGGGCATATTTCCTTCAGTTTCCCACTTGCACTATAGTCAATAATCTAGATTACATTGTAATGAATCTAACACACATGGAGTCTTGGTGCTGATCATGTTTTGCTCGTGGAAGAGGCTTAGTCAACGGGTCAGACACATTCAGATCTGTATGTACTTTGCAAATTTCTATGTCTCCATCCTTGACCTTTTCACAAATGGAGTTGAAGTGTCTCTTGATGTGTTTGGTTCTCTTGTGAAACCTGGATTCCCTCGCCAAGGCAATTGCTCCAATGTTGTCACAAAAGATTTTCATTGGACCCGGTGCACTGGGTATTACACCCAAATCGCATATGAACTCCTTCATCCAGACTCCTTCATGTGTTGCTTCCAAATCATCTATGTACTTTGCTTCACACGTATATCCCGCCACGATGCTCTGCTTGGAACTGCACCAACTGACAGCTCCACCATTCAATATAAAATGTATCTGGTTTATGACTTAGAGTCACCCGGATCAGTGTCGAAGCTAGCATCAATGTAACCATTTACTACGAGCTCTTCATCACCTCCATAAATAGAAACATATCCTTTGTCCTTTTCAGGTACTTCAGGATGTTCTTGACCGTTGTCCAGTGATCCACTCCTAGATTATTTTGGTACCTCCCTGCCAAACCTATGGCAAGGCACACATCATGTCTGGTACACAGCATAGCATACATGATAAAACCTATGGCTGAGGCATAGGGAATGACTTTCATTTTCTCTCTATCTTCTGTAGTGGTTGGTCTTTGAGTCTGACTCAACTTCACACCTTGCAACACAGGCAAGAACCCTTTCTTTGACTGATCCATTTTGAACTTCTTCAAAACTTTATCAAGGTATGTGCTTTGTGAAAGTCCTATTAAGCGTATCGATCTATCCCTATAGATCTTGATGCCCAATATATAAGTAGCGTCACCAAGGTATTTCATTGAAAAATTCTCATTCAAGTATCCTTTTATGCTATCCAGAAATTCTATATTATTTCCAATCAACAATATGTCATCCACATATAATATAAGAAATGCTACAGAGCTCCATCTCACTTTCTTGTAAATACAGGCTTCACGGTAAGTCCGTATAAACCATATGCTTTGATCACCACATCAAAGTGTATATTCTAACTCCGAGATGCTTGCACCAGCCCATAGATGGATCGTTGGAGCTTGCACACTTTGTTAGCACCTTTCGGATCGACAAAACCTTCTGGTTGCATCATATACAACTCTTCTTTAAGAAATCCATTAAGGAATGCGGTTTTGACGTCCATTTGCCAGATTTCATAATTATAAAATGCGGCAATTGCTAACATGATTCAGACTGACTTAAGCATCGCTATGGGTGAGAAGGTCTCATCGTAGTCAACCCCTTGAACTTGTCGAAAACCTTTCGCAACAAGTCGAGCTTTGTAGATGGTGACATTACCATCAACGTTTGTCTTCTTCTTGAAGATCCATTTATTCTCAATGGCTTGCTGATCATCGGGCAAGTCCACCAAAGTCCACACTTTGTTCTCATACATGGATCCTATCTCAAATGGCCTCAAGCCATTTATCGGAATCTGGGCTCATCGTAGCTTCTTCATAGTTCGTAGGTTCGCCTTGGTCTAGTAACATGACCTCCAGAACAAGATTACCGTACCACTCTCGTGCGGATCGTGCTCTGGTTGACCTACGAGGTCAGTAGTAACTTGATCTGAAGTTTCATGATCATCATATTAGCTTCCTCTCTAGTTGGTGTAGGCATCACGGGAACGGTTTTTTGTGATGAGCTACTTTCCAATTCGAGAGAAGGTACAATTACCTCATCAAGTTCTACTTTCCTCCCACTCACTTCTTTCGAGAGAAACTCCTTCTCTAGAAAGTTCCAGTCTTGGCAACAAAGATCTTGCCTTTGGATCTGTGGTAGATGGTGTACCCAATTGTTTCCTTAGGGTATCCTATGAAGACGCACTTCTCTGATTTTGGTTTGAGCTTATCAGGATGAAGTTTTTTGACATATGTGTCGCAACCCCAAACTTGAAGAAACGACATCTTATGTTTCTTGCCAAACCACATTTCATACGGTGTTGTCTCAACGAATTTAGACGATGCCCTATTTAACGCGAATGTAGCTGTCTCTAATGCAAAACCCCAAAACAATAGTGGTAAATCGGTAAGAGACATCATAGATCGCACCATATCTAATAAAGTACGGTTACGATGTTCGGACACACCATTATGATGTGGTGTTCCAGGCGGCGTGAGTTGTGAAACAATTCCACATTGTTTTAATGAAGGCCAAACTCGTAACTCAAATATTCGCCTCCGCGATCAGATTGTAGACACTTTATTTTCTTGTTACGATGATTCTCTACTTCACTTTGAAATTCTTTGAACTTTTCAAATGTTTCAGACTTGTATTTCATCAAGTAGATATACCCATACCTACTCAAATCATCTGTGAAGCTCAAAAAATAATGATACTCGCCGCGTGCTTCAACACTCATCAGACCGCATACATCAGTATGTATTATTTCCAATAAGTCGTTAGCTTGCTCCATTGTTCTGGAGAATGGAGTTTTAGTCATCTTGCCCATGAGGCATGGTTCGCAAGTATCAAATGATTCATAATCAACTGATTCCAAAAGTCCATCTGCATGGAGTTTCTTCATGCGCTTTACACCAATATGACCTAAACGGCAGTGCGCCAAATATGTTGCACTATCATTATCAACTTTGCATCTTTTGGCATCAATATTATGAATATGTGTATCACTACAATCGAGATTCATCAAGAATAGACCACTCCTCAAGGGTGCATGACCATAAAAATATTATTCATATAAATAGAACAACCATTACTCTCTGGCTTAAATGAATAACTGTCTCATAATAAACAAGATCCAGATATAATGTTCATGCTCAACGCGGGTACCAAACAACAATTATTGAGGTCTAAAACTAATCCCGAAGGTAGATGTAGAGGTAGTGTGCCGACGGCGATCACATTGACCTTGGAACCATTTCTGATGCGCATCATCACCTTGTCCTTGGCCAATCTTCATTTATTCCACAATTTCTGTTTCGAGTTACAAATATGAGCAACAGAACCAGCCAAATACCCAGGCACTACTACAAGCATTAGTAAGGTACACATCAATAACATGTATATCAAATATACCTTTGTTCACTTTGTCATCCTTCTTATCCGCCAAGTACTTGGGGCAATTCCGCTTCCAGTGACCAGTCCCTTTGTAGTAGAAGCACTCAGTCTCAGGCTTGGGTCCAACTTTGGGCTTCTTCCCGGGAGTGGCAACTTGCTTGCCATTATTCTTGAAGTTCCCTTTCTTTCCCTTGCCCTTTTTCTTGAAACTAGTGGTCTTGTTAACCATCAACACTTGATGCTCCTTCTTGATTTCTACCTCTGCGGCCTTAAGCATTGCGAATAGCTCGGGATTTTTTTCATCCCTTGCATATTATAGTTCATCACGAAGCCTTTGTAGCTTGGTGGCAGTGCTTGAAGAACTCTGTCAATAACACAATCAACTGGAAGATCAACTCCCAGCTGAGTTAAGTGATTATAAAACCCAGACATTTTGAGTGTGTATTCACTGACAGAACTGTTCTCCTCCATCTCGTTGGACACTTCATATATCTCAACCCGGACATTTGATTGAAATATTAACTTCAACTCTTGGAACATCTCATATGCTCCATGATGTTCAAAATGTCTTTGAAGTCCTGGTTCTAAGATGTAAAGCATGTCACACTGAACTATCGGGTAGTCATCAGATCAAGCTTACCAGACGTTCATAACATCACCTTCAGCTCCTACAGCAGGCCTCTCACCTAGTTGTGCATCAAGGACATAATTCTTATGTGCAGTAATGAGGATAATCCTCAAGTTACAGACTCAGTCTGTGTAGTTGCTACCATCATCTTTCAACTTAGCTTTATCTAGGAGCGCTTTAAAATTCAGGGGAACGATAGCTCGGGCCGTTGATCTACAACATAGATATGCAAAACTATAAGACTAAGTTCACGATAAAAGTTTAATTAATCAGATTACTAATGAACTCCCACTTAAATAAACATCCCTCAAGTTATCTAAGTGATACACGATCCAAATCAACTAACCCATGTTCTATCATCACGTGAGATGGGGTAGTCATCAATGGTGAACATCTCTATGTTGATCATATCTACTATATGATTCATGTTCGACCTTTCGGTCTCCAGTGTTCTGAGACCATGTCTGTACATCCTAGGCTCGTCAAGTTTAACCCAAGTATTCTGCATGGGCAAAACCGTCTTACACCCGTTGTCTGTGAACATAGAGTCTATCACACCCGATCATCACATGGTACTTCAAAATGATGAACTTTGGCAATGATGCATAATCGGGGAGAACACTTTCATCTTAAAATTTAGTGAAGGGATCATCCAAAATAAGATGCATAAAGGATAAATATCACATGCAATCAAAATATGTGACATGATATGGCCATCATCATCTTGTGCTTTTGATCTCCATCTCCAAAGCATCGTCGTGATCTCCATCGTCACCGGCTTGACACCTTGATCTCCATCACAGCGTCGTTTCGTCGAGGTTGTCACGCCAACTATTGCTTCTACAACTATCGCTAATGCATAGTTATAAAGTAAAGCAATTACACTGTGCTTGCACTTCATACAATAAAGAGACAACCCTAAGGCTCCTGCCGGTTGTCGATATTACAAAACATGATCATCTCATACATCAACATATATCACATCATATCTTGACCATATCACATCACAGCATGCCCTGCAAAAACAAGTTAGACGTCCTCTACTTTGTTGTTGCAAGTTTTACGTGGCTGCTATAGGCTTCTAGCAAGAACCGTTCTTACCTGCGGCAAAAAAACCACAACGGTGATTCATCAAGTTTGTTGTTTTAACCTTCTTCAAGGACCAGCCATAGTCAAACTCGATTCAACTAAAGTAGAAGAAACAGACACCCGCCAACCACCTTTATGCAAAACTAGTTGCATGTCTATCGGTGAAACCGGTCTCATGTACGTGGACATGTAAGGTTGGTCCGGGCTGCTTCATCCCACAATATATACCGCGAATCAAAATAAGACATTGGTGGTAAGCAGTATGGCTATCACCACCCACAACTCTTTGTGTTCTACTTGTGCATGTCATTTACACATAAACCTGGCTCTGATACCACTGTTGGGAAACTTTGCATGAAAACAAAAAGAATACTACGCACACGCAAGATCTATCAAGGAGATGCATAGCAATGAGAGGGGAGAGTGTGTCTACATACCCTCGTAGACCGTAAGCGGAAGCGTTTGACAACGCAGTTGATGTAGTCGAACTTCTTCGCGTTCCAACCGATCGAGCACCGAACGTACGACACCTCCACGTTCAACATACGCTTAGCTCGATGACGTCCTCCGCCTTCTTGATTCAACAAGATTGAGAGGTAGTGTATGAGTTCCGGCAGCACGACAGTGTGGTGATGGTGATGGTGAAGTGATCTCTACAGGGCTTCGCCTAAGCACTATGAAAATATGACCGGGGGTGTAAATGGTGGAGGGGGCGCCGCACACGGCTAGGCAATTTATTTGTTCTATGCTAGGCGCCCATCCCACATATATATAGGTGGTAGGGAGTAGCAGTCAAAGGGGCGTCGAATCCTATTTGGGGTCTCTCCCAAGCCGTGCCCCCTGCCTTATATAGGTGTGGGGGAAAGGCAGGGGAGGGTGGCGCCCCCCCTTCTTTTCTCCCATGAGAGGGAAAGGCAGGAGGGACTAGCCCTCCCCCTTTCCTTCCCTAGGGCTGGCCAGCCAGGGAGAGGGGCACACCAGGCCCCTGTGGGCTGGTCTGTCCCTCCCTCGGCCCATTAAACCCATAAGACCTACCGGGGGGTGTCTGAATACCATCATCCTATATATATATATATATATATATATATATATATATATATATATATATATATATATATCATTTTTTACCTCTCGATCATTTCGAGACTCCTCGTCATGTCTGTGATCTTATCTAGGACTCCGAACAACATTAGGTCACAAAATCATATAACTCATATAACACTATATTGTCAACGAACGTTAAGCATGTGGACCCTACGAGTTCGAGAACTATGTAGACTGACCGAGACACCTCTCCGGTCAATAAATAACAGCGGAACCTGGATGCCCATATTGGCTCCTACATATTCTACGAAGATCTGTATCGGTCGAATCGTTATGACAACATACACAATTCCCTTTGTCCATCGGTATGTTACTTGCCCGAGATTTGATCGTCGGTATCTTCATACCTAGTTCAATCTCGTTACCGGCAAGTCTCTTTACTCGTTCCGTAATACATCATTCCGTAACTAACTCATTGGTCACTTTGCTTGCAAGGCTTCTTATGATGTGTATTACCGAGAGGGCCCAGAGATACCTCTCCGATACTCGGAGTGACAAATCCTAATCTCGATCTATGACAACTCAACAAACACCTTCGAAGATACCTGTAGAGCATCTTTATGATCATCCAGTTATGTTGTGATGTTTGATAGCACATAAGGTATTCCTCCGGTATCCGGGTGTTGTATAATCTCATAGTCGAAGGAATATGTATTTGACATGAAGAAAGTAATAGCAATAAACTGAACGATCATTGTGCTAAGCTAACGGATGAGTTTTGTCCATCACATCATTCTCCTAGTGATGTGATCCCGTTATCAAATGACAACACATGTCTATGGTTAGGAAACCTTAACAATCTTTGATCAACGAGCTAGTCTAGTAGAGGCTTACTAGGGACATGGTATTTGTTTATGTATTCATACATGTATTTAAGTTTTCGATCTATACAATTCTAGCATTAATAATAAATATGTATCATGAATAAGAAAATATAAAATAAAAACTTTATTATTACTTCTAGGGCATATTTCCTTCAGTTACCCCTTGCAAAGGCACTCCCCACCCTTTTAGGTCCTGGCAATTAGGCACACTGCATGTGTGCAACTTGTTGCAACATGAGAGTTTTCTATTTTTTTCATTGATTTTTTATTTAAAATGTTTTATCTGTTAAATTGTGCGTCTAAATATTGAGCCATTTTCATTCTTGGATTTTCACGCGTCGAGACCTTCAATACTAGATTTTGATGTTTCTTTCACGAAAAAATTGGAAAAACAAAAATTCAAGAATAATGAAAACGGGAAAAATAAGAAAGAAAAAACAGACCCGAAAGCACGATTGCAGTCTTCACTTTTTTTGAAAAGCACAAACTGTGTTTTTTTTTCTTTCCTTTTTTTGGGTTGTGCCACTCACGGAAGCAAGGTTATGCTTCTCGTGGAAGCACATCTATTGTTTTCCCTTGTGAGTGCTTCTCGGGGAGGCACGTGTTGTGCTTCTCGTGAAAGCCTTTTTTCTCAAAAAGCACAACTGTGCTTCGTAAAAGAAACTATTTTTTAATTTAAAACCCGAAAACGTGTACAGAAAAATAAAATATCAAAATCCAGATGGAGCGTCCAACACAAGACATGTGGTGGCGGCTAGACGCATCACTTGGCGCGCTGCGAGACAAAAAAAGTGACCCTTGAGAGAGCCACCCAAACGTTTGTTAGTTGCTCCCTACACTATCAACTAGATATTTTTTGAGGCAATATCATGAAAGTAGACGAGGCTTCGCTTGAGCCAGGTGCAAATGGGCCGGCCTTCTGGTGAGTCTTGCTTAAATAACTTTCTTTTGTTTTCTATTTGGTCTTTAGGTTGCTTTTTTCTTTTGCAAAAAACAGACCATTAATGTTGTTTAGAAAACTGATAGTGGGTTCTTTTACAATGCTCAACGATTTAAACAATATTAAGAAAAAATTTGGGAAACTATATTAAAAAAATGTTTAGTATGTGTTTAAAAAGTTTAATGTGTATTAAAAAAAAGAAAATGTGCATTATAAAAGTTCATCGCATATGAAAAAAATTAGGCTGCATTAAAAAATGTTCACTATATACAAAAGTTTATGTATATTATATAAACATTCAATGTGTATTTAAATCTTTTTGATCATGTATTAGAAAAATATTTATAGTATAAAAAATATAAAAATAAAACACATAAAAAGCACAAAAAGTAGACAAACATATCCAGAAGAAAGGGCCCGAAGAAATAAAAATAAAAAAACTACATGAAAACCAGAAAGAAAAGAACAGCCAAAACATAAGCTCAGAACGAAAGCGGAACCGGGCTAACGGGTGGCGTATAGGATTGGCCGACTCGTACACCCCTCCAAGAGTTCAGCTGCTTTAGTGGGCCGGCTCAGGCTCCCTTTAGCCGGTTTTGGAAAGCTTCTATGATCCTTTGGCTGTTTGTTTTTCTTTTTGTGCCGTTTTTACTCTGGCTTTGTTTGGGTTTTTTTAAATCTTGTTATGGTCTTTGCATATTTCTTCAAAAAATATGAAAAATTTATAAGTTAAATTTTTTAAAATCTGTGAATATATTTTAAATTGAAGAACATTATTGAAATCCCAGTCATATTTTGATTTCAGATTTTTTTATTGATTAAGAAAAAACAGTAGTTGTTTTTTCTCTTACACAACAGAGTAGCAACAGGTGAAGTCGAGCAAAGAAAAGAGATAACCACATAGGGTGAGCTTCTCAATCCAAACGACATAGTGTTATAGCAAAAAGCCCCAAAGAGGGCGATGAACAATGTCTTTATTCTATCATATTCTTTCATCCTAATTTGGTGATAACTAGATTAGGCATATAAGTTCCCTTAGGCGAATACTAACGAGACATAGCCTTCACCTCCTCTCCAAGAAAAAACTTAGGATTCCCCCGCGTCCCACAAGCACCGCCACCGGACCGCCTCGTCTCCGGCGGCCCTAGGGCCATGAAGGCACGATGGACCCCGGCCCTTACCGACAGGAGGGATCTTGCTTCGTTTTAGGTGTTTTTGGGAGTTCGTTTATGGTTTGTGTCCAGCTCACAAAGATGAGACGGTGGTGGCTCCCTGAAGATGAAATCATGTTTTCCTCGCCTAGCCCCTGTTCCAGCGATGCGTCTAGCATCGTTGGTGGGCGTGTGGACCATAGAGGGCATGTCTTTGCCAGATCTCGCGATTAGTCGATGCTGGTCTTCGGTGGATCTATGTGGATCAAATCCTTGTTCGTCTTTGCTGATGTGTCTATAGATTGGATCCTTTTGATCTATACTTATATTCATAGGCGGTGGTTCCTATTCTGGTGCGTTCGTCCCATGGAGCCTTAGGAAGATGAATTTCCAACTGTCTACTACAACAAGTTTGGCCCGACTCCGTGAGGGAGGGCGATGATGGCGGCGCGCCTTCGTTTCGCTCCAATAATTCTAGTCGTGGCTAGGTGGTCTATGGACATGGATGTGAATTTTTTATTTATGTGTTCGTTGTACTGTCATGGCATGATGAACAACTCGAAAGTTTCTCGCAAAAAATACAGTAGGCATATAAAACGCACAGCCGCTCCCATTCAGCCATGGAATCCACTATCTAGTCGATACAAGACAGAGGGGAGTCAACTTTGGGGCATATGCAATGATGTTCTTGAAATCAATGCACATGCTTGAGGACTTGTTTTTTCTTCGGAACCATGACTGAGTTTGCCATTCATTCTAGGTAAAGGACCTCCTTGATGAATGTGGTTACGAGCAGTCATGAGATTTATTCTCTTATTGCCTAACGCTTGGGCTCAGAGAAATCACGAAGGGTCTACTTGACCAGTGCCGCGTCCTTTATTACATTGAGTGCTCTACCAGCCTCCTTGAAATTCCTGGCATGTCAGACGACTTTGATGCAAATATGTCACAATTCTCACGGAGGAAAATGACGAGCGCAAATTCCTATTTCTCATCCAAGTTGGTGGCGACCTAGGCTATCTTGGATGCACCCGTTGTATGAACAAGAACCTTCTTGACATCCTTGGTTGACTAGAATGTGCGATCGATGGCCTGCTTTTTTCGAGTGACAATTTTGACGGATCAACCAACTGCTTGTACTATTCCAACTCAGAATTGTATGTGTTGAAGATATACCCTACGATGTTAGGTCGGCGTATCTAATATCTGTTAGAGGTTGTTATAGCTTTGAGATAGTCATGTATTCTTTTTAAGTTTCATCTCTATCTCCCTTTGTACTCCAAGATTTGTATGCGCATATGGGATAAGCCCCATCTATCAATAAATACTACACAACCCTCTCTCGAGAGGGTATAACGCTTCCATCATATTTTCTACATGGTATCGAGCATCCTCTTCCTCTATGTTCTGAAATAAAGGACATCTGCACTGAACTTCCAATGATGTCCTCCTTCTCCGACCAAGCTATCTTGGGCCTCAGTTCCCAGGTTGTAGAGAAGCTCATTAGGGAGAACTATCTCCTCCAGAGGGCACAGATCCTTCCTCACGTCCTCAGCGCGGGCCTCTACGCCTACCTTGACGGCTCCATCGTCACGCCGGAAAAACTCATCTCTGCCAAGGACAAGGAGGACCAGGATCTGACTATCCCTAACCCAGCATATGATGCATGGGTCAGGCAAGACTAGTAGGTTCTTGGGCACATCTTGAACAAGTCGTCAAGGGATGTGATTGTCGCCGTCTTCTCCATCTGGACAGCGCATGTGCTGTGCACATCCCTCGGTAACATGTTCACTTCACAGTCCCAGTTGTGTAGCAATAACATTCGCATATCCCTCGCCAATGCCTAGAAAGGCACTTAGTCATTTCTGGCGTACTTTTCTCGGATGTGGGGGTTGGCAGACGAACTTGCTACTGCGGGGAATCCATTGGAGGAAGATGAACCCATCTCCATCATCGCAGAGGCTAAACCTTAACTACAATTATGTGGTCTTTGCTCTGAACGCCCGCACTGAGCTGGTCATCGGCAAATTGTTCACTAGTGGCATCCGCGGCAGAGGCTTTAAGTCATCTGTTAACATTGTTGGTAGCCATGGTGACCCGCCTCCATCACGCGGCAAGGCTCGTGACCAGGAGAAGCAAAACAGTGGTGGTGGCGGGCATCCTTTCAACACCAACAAGGGTGCCCGATCTGGAGGTGGTGGCAGTTCAGGAGGCCCTGGTGGCCCCACACCCGGCAAAAACTCCCGGGGCAATGACCCCATATAGTGCCAGATCTGCCATAAGTGGAAGAGAAGGTCGTCCAATATGGGGCGGATACAAACTGATACATGGATAGTGGGGCGACCGACCACCTCACAGGAGAGCTACAAAACCTGACGGTTCATGACAAGTACCATGGACAAAACCAGATTCATGGCGCCAATGGGTCAGGTATGCAAATAGATCACGTTGGCCAGTCAGTATTACAAACCTCTAGCCATCCAATCTACCTTAGAAAAATTCTTCATTCTCCTCATGCTAGAACAAATCTTCTATCCGTGTATCGTATTGCTTTGGACAAAATTGTGTTCCCGGAGTTTCACCCCTTCTTGTTTTTGAGTAAGGACCAAGCAACAAGGAGAGTTCTCTACAAGGGTAGATGCATTGGTGGGATCTATCTGTTGATTCCTCGCTTTAGGAGTTCAAATAAACAAGTTCTTGGTGTCACCAAATTATCTTCGGCAAGGTGGCACGATCGATTAGGGCATCCATCATTTACTATTTTTCAATGAGTGCTTAGGAAAAATAAGCTCCCTTTTGTTAGTGAGCCTAGTAGTGAAACAGTTTGGGATTCATGTCAGAGAGGAAAAGGTCATCAACTTCCTTGCCCCGTGTCAACTAGTGTTTCTTCTAAATCATTAGAACTCATTTTCTCTAATGTATGGGGGAAAGCGCCTCTTTATATTGGTAGAAATATATATTATGTAAGCTTCATTGATGACTATAGCAAATATATGGATCTATCTTATCAAGTTTTTCAAAAAAAAATCCAAGCAATTGTTGAGTGCAAATTTGATAGTCAAATAATCTCATTTTGGGTGGCGAGTATGAGAAATTAAACTCATTTTTTCTAAAAACTGGGAATTGCCCATAATGTTTCTTGCCCTCATGCAAACCACCAAAATGGTTTCGCAGAACGTAAGCATAGACACATTGTCGAGATTGGTTTTCACTTCTTGTCAATGATTCCATGCCACTCAAGTTTTGGGATGAAGCACTCCTTAGTGTTACTCATCTTATCAATATTTTGGCAAGTCGAGTTAACAATTTTGAAACCTCCAGTGAAAGACTCCTACATATCACACCAAATTATACCTCTCCTAGAGTTTTTAGTTGTGCATATTGGCCTAATCTTCGACCCTACAACTCTGGGAAACTCTCTTATGATTAACATTTTTTCAAATACATGTTTCAAACTTTTTTTGAGTGCGTGTTATTTATTTTTTCAAATACACGTTGAAACATTTTTCTGAATGTTACAAAACATATTTTTCAAAACTATGCGTACTTTTTTTATATTGTATAAAGATGTATTTTCAAGTGTCACAAACATTTTCTTGAAACACATGGACATTTTTTAAAATGTATGGTGCATTTTTTGAACATGTATAACATTTAAAAAAAATGCCATGTACATTTTTCGAAAGGCATAGAGATTTTAAAAATGTCACATATATTTTTTGAATGGTGCAAAATTCTTATAAAAGTTGATTGGACATTGTTTTACACTATATGAACATTTTTTAAATATGTTATGAACACGTTACAAAAAATTACTAAATTACTTTTTCATAATATAAGTATTAAAAAGAAAAAAATAAGTCTGTGGTGTCAGCTTGACAAAACCACATGGCTAACAGGCAGGTCCACTACCGGCTCCCTGAAGGCGAGCTGAGCTACTTTCTCGCATTAACGCGAGAGCTATATCTCACTTATAACAAGATGAAAGAAGCTCTCGCATGGAATTTCCCTGCGCGCTACATTACTGGGCTGGCCCGGGTGTTCGCTCACTCGTTGTTGCTTCACTGGTTCTTCGCTTTGGTTTTCTTTTCTTTTTTTTCCTTTTTCTTCGGTTTCTTTATTTCTTCAGTGGCTTTCCTCAATTTTTATTTTTTTCTTCGGTATATTTCGTTTTTTTATTTTTCGCTGTGTGTTTTTGGTTATTATTCGTTATACTTTGTTTTTATTTTTTGTTTTTTCTCAGGTTTTTTCTTTCTTTGTTTTTCAATGTTTTATATTTTTATTTAATTATATTTTTTATTCAATTTCTGGTTTTCTTCATCGTTTTTCCCCACACAAGTCTACATTTTTTGTATACATTAGGTATATTCTTTTACAGATTTAACATTTTCCAAATACGTGAGCAAAATTAATTGAATACATAATTGTACATTTTTATATAAATATTTGTTTTTAATTGTATCTTTTACATACACATTGTACATTTTTATATGAATGTTTAACGTTTTTCTAATATATAATTACGTTTTTTGAAAAATATTTCTTGAAGTCTACTTTTTCCACACACCTTATCGATTTATTGTGTACATCGGGAACATTTTGATAATCATGTTTAACATTTTAAAGTTGCATGATTAACATTTTATATATATTTTTCACACAGATTGTTCATTTTTATACATGTTTATTTGTTTTTATTAATATGTTTTAGAAATATATATTTGTTGTGTATCTTTTTCACACACATTGTAATTTGTTATATACATATAAACATTTTAATAGATGTTTAACATTTTTCCATAGATGATTAACATTTTCCAAATCATTTCCTTTGATGTCTACTTTTTTTCCATACACATTGTACGTTTTCTGTATACATAAGGAATATTTTGTTATACTGATTTAATATTTTGTTAATATATGATTTTTTTTACATATTCTTGTTTTCACATCTAATTCTTTCATACTCGTTGTATATTATGGTATACATCATAAATATTTTTCTATGCACATTTTTATATTTTTCAAATGCATGATTTTTAAAAAACTTTATGTACAGTGTTTTTTGTGATATATATATTTCAAATATTTTGAACTATAAAAAAAGTAAAAAATGTAAAGAAAATTTAGAAAAAAAATGAGTGCTTAAGGCCCCGGCCATTGGGCTAGCCTATTAGCGCAAGTGCTTCAGTCGGGCGCTCATACGGGCTCGTGTTAGGGGAGGCATTGTTGCGCCCACAAGACATAGTTGTGCCTAGATCGTGGAGCAAAACAACATATATCTAGTACACGGGCCATACTCAACGAAAACAAGCCCATCATTACCGCAACACATGTATTAGTTGTTGAATGCAGGAGGAAGAGGTAGGGGGCGAGAGCAGTACAACCCCAATCAAAGTTGGCGCTTCAATGCATATCAGAATGAACCTCGCAGGGAGGCTGGGAGGCAGGATGAAAGAGAGGACAATGCAATGACCACAGACGTGTCGGGGCCAAGCGAGCCCCAGGTTATGATCGAGGCACCGACTGCTGCAGCGCTGGGGGTAGTGGTGGCAAGTAACAAGAGGCAATCCTCGGACAAGAACCATCCAAAGACAGTTCAGTCGAGCGATGATGGAGAAGGGGTTGTGGTCCCAGTGAGCTCTACAGCTCTTGTAATATCTGGAAAGCCGGCCGGGGTTCCACCGATGCCGCCTGTATATGTGTCTCCAAGGAAAGAGGCGAAGCGACCGAAGAAAGATGTTGGCAATAAAGGAGCCCTGTTTAAGGAGTTGTCTGATGCAGGGACACTGAGTATGTGACACATGGAGTGGAAGATGGCAAGGACCAGTATGATGGATCGGCGGGCTCCTTCGAGGAGTGCCGCCGGACGCAATGAGTTCACTTTGTTGGAACTGTCGCGGTGCGGGTAAAGCCGCGACAGTTCGTGAGCTTCGCGACTTTGTGAAGAAATTTACCCCTACCGTGTTGTGTATTGTTGAAACTCAATTAAAGGGTGCCCGTGTAGAAGCTTTAGCTAACACTTTGGGCTATGATAATGCCTATGCGATAGATAGTCAAGGAAGAAGTGGAGGAATAGGAATTTTTTGGATTAATACAATAAATGTTGAGATCTTGGGTGATTCTGTTTATCATATTGATGCAAAGGTTGTAGAGGATGGGAAAGACCCGTGGAGGTTGACATGCGTGTATGGCGAGGCCCAGACACAACTGAGACACCAAACATGGGATCTCCTAAAGGGGTTAGCGTCTTTCAGCAACCTCCCTTGGCTGTGTTTGGGGGATTTTAACAAAGTTTTACGTCCGGATGAACATGAGGGAGTTGCTAATCAGAGTAATGCATAAATACAAGGTTTCCGGGATGCGGTTGACGTTTGCATGTTGATGGACTTGGGCTATCATGGTAGATTTTGGACCTTTGAGAAAAAAGTGACCGGGGGATCCTACACCCGCGTGAGGCTAGATAGAGCGATGGCCACAGCTGATTGGGCGGCACTTTTCCCTATGGCCAAGGTTACAAACTTAACTTCGGCCTCCTCGCATCATGGACCAATACTCGTGCAGTTTGAAGAGGTTTTACCACGCCCTAAACCGAGCTTCCGGTATGAAGTGATGTGGGAATCACATGAATCATGGCGTGACACTATCAGCTCAGGATGGAGCGAACTGCAAGCACTAGGAGTTGAGGGGATTTGCAGAAAATTGGAGCTGCTGTCAAAGAATCTCTCGGCATGGAATGATACAACTTTTGGAAGTGTTAGGAAGGAGATCAAGATGGCAAAAGCGGAGCTAGAGAGGCTCCAGAGTGTTCCGTCTAGGACTGCTCCAAATCACCTTGAGCAAAAGTTGAATGAACGACTAGTTGAGCTCTATCATAGGGAGGAGATAATGTGGAGACAAAGATCTCGCATACAGTGGCTGACTGCGGGTCATCACAACACAATTTTTTTTCACATGAGAGCAAATATGCGGCGAAAGACGAATATGATTCGAGCTCTACACAATGCGCTGGGTATAGGAGTAGATGACAAGGCTGAGATGAAACAACTTGTGACAGATTTCTATAAAACTTTGTACACGACGGAAGGTGTACAGGGGGTAGATGACGCATTGCAGCATGTGCCTCGGAAAGTGACACCAGAGATGAATGCTCCGCTTTGCGCCCCATACACAAATGAGCAAGTAAAGCAGACCCTGTTTCAGATGTTTCCTACGAAGGCACCGGGCCAGATGGTTTTCCTGCACACTTCTATCAGCGCCACTGGGACATTTGTGGGGATGAAGTAACTAAAGTGGTGCTTCAGATCGTCCCTGGAGAGGAGACTGCTGCAAGTATTAATGATACAGTACTCGTGTTGATACCTAAGGTACAAAACCCCACTCTCCTTACCCAGTTTAGGCCTATCAGCCTTTGCAATGTGATTTATAAAATAGCTTCTAAAGTGGTGGCGAATAGATTGAAGTTGATATTGCCAGATATTATCTCAAAGGAGCAATCAACCTTTGTTCCTGGGAGGTTGATCACGGATAATATTATTTGTGCGTATGAATGTTTGCACTTCATGAAGAGAAACAGATCCAAGACAAATAGTTTTTGTGCACTTAAGCTCGATATGATGAAGGCATATGACATACTAGAGTGGCCTTATCTAAAGGCAATTATGGTTAAGCTTGGCTTTGCACCAGATTGGATCCATACAGTTATGAGCATGATCACTTCTGTTTCGTTCTCGGTCTTGTTTAATGGAGAAAGATTGGAGAGCTTCTCACCTTCCAGAGGTATCAGGCAGGGAGATCCTATTTCCCCTTACTTATTCTTGATTGCAGCGGAGGGCCTTTCGTGCCTTTTAAAACACAGTTCTCAGTCATTAGTGCTCGTTGGCATAAAGGTGGCGCCCACGGCTCCGGTAGTGAACCACCTTTTGTTTGCAGATGACAGCCTGCTGCTTTTCAAGTCTAGTGTCCAGGGGGCAAATGAGGTTTCAAACCTTCTTGATGCATATTGCTTGGCTTCAGGCCAAAGGGTAAACGATGATAAATCGTCCATATTTTTCAGTAAGGGATGTATGGAGACCCTTAGGGTGGAGATAAAGAATATACTTAATGTGCAGAATGAGTCTTTGAGTGAAAAGTACTTGGGTCTACCGACCGATGTTGGACAGTCCAGAAATGGCACCTTCAAATATTTACGAGACAGAGTTTGGGAAAGGATAAAGGGATGGATGGAGAAACTTTTATCAGTGGCAGGAAAGGAGGTTCTCATAAAATCTGTAGCTCAAGCTTTACCAGTTTTTTCGATGTCTTGCTTCAGATTACCTCGAGGCCTTTGTGAAAGCATTACGTCACTCATTTGTCAATTTTGGTGGGGGAGCAAGAGAGGCAAGAGGAAACCATGTTGGGTAGCTTGGGATTTGATGACCCGACCGAAAAGTTTGGGAGGACTTGGCTTTCGGGATATAGAGATCTTCAACTTGGCACTTTTGTCTCGGCAAATTTGGAGATTATTGAATGATCCCTCCTCACTTAGTGCACAAATCCTTAAAGCATCATATTTTCCACAATGTTCAGTCCTTGAAGTTCAACTAGGTCCACATCCTTCTCAGGTGTGGCGATCTATACTTGATGGGAGAGATATTATCACCCAAGGAGCTATCCGGCGTATTGGTGATGGAACTACCACGAACATTTGGCAACATAGTTGGATCCCAAGGGACGGAATGATGAAGCCGGTGGCCTCTTTAGTTGCTGACCCACCGCAACTGGTTTCTGATCTAATCGACCATACTAGAGCTGCGTGGCGAGAGGACTTGCTCAGACAGGTGTTCATACCTATTGACGTGGAGGCGATCTTGCAAATCCCGCTCTGTACACCGCTTGTGGACGATTTCTGGGCGTGGAATGATGATCCAAGGGGGCGTTTTTCTGTACGGTCAGCTTATAAGATGATTGTCAAGATCAAGATTGGGCGCGAGGCATGGCTGGAGGAAAGGGAGGATCCTTCCAACTCTGAACATGAGATAAGGGGGTGGGACTCGCTATGGAACATGCCAGTGCCACCGAAACTGCGCTTTTTCACTTGGCGATTGGCGCAACACTCACTCCCTATGGGAGATGTCCTAAACCATCGTCATATGGCCACTACGAGTGATTGCTCCCTCTGTGGAGGGCAGGATAGCTGGCAGCATTCCTTGCTGGAGTGTAATGTGTCTAGGTGTGTGTGGGCATTTTCAGAAGCCGAGATGGTCGAGCACATGTTGGCAACCTCGGAACCTGACGCACGGTTATGGCTCTTTGCCATGAATGAGTCTCTTCCACCGAAGCAATTTCAGTTGATGATTGTTACTTTATGGGCGATTTGGAGTGCAAGGCGGAAAGCTATACATGAGGATATATACCAGACTCCGTTTGCCACTGACAACTTCATCAAAGCTTACTTATCAGACATAGAGTTTTTGAAGAAGGAGGAAGCACATGGGATAGCAGTACCACGACCCCGTACGTGGATTCCGCCACCAACAGATTACTACAAACTCAATGTGGACGCGGCCGTGTCACGCCCGGGCACGTATGGAGCAGTTGGTGTGGTTTGCAGGGATGAGAGGGGTTTGTTCATGGGAGCGTCAGCTCTCGTTTTCAGAGGACTGCACAACCCCCAGGTGCTAGAAGCACTAGCTGTTCGAGAGGCATTAGCACTTTCAGAAGATCTCTATATCAACCATTTACTGGTGGCCTCCGATTGCAAGGTGGTGGTAGATGCAATCAGGCAGGGAAGCTCAGCAGAATTTGGAGCAATTGTTGAAGAAATCAAGGCTAGAGCAACTACCTTTATTTCATGTTCGTTTACTCATGAGTATAGGACCTCCAATACGGAGGCCCATAATCTCGCAAAGCATGCGTTATCTTTAGGGGTTGGTTGACACACTTGGCTAGGACAACCCGGCGATCTTCTTTTTGTACCTATGAACATTATGATTCAGTAATAAAGCTTTGCGAGATTCTTAAAAAAAAGTTGTTGAATCAACGATTGCTAAAAAAAGTGGTTGAATCAATGACATGGATGCGTAATCAACTGAACGGGACTAAATTTTTAGGCAACTGAAAATTAGCAAATTTGTTTTGGAAAATATGTCCTCTTCTACAACTATAATGATTTTTATTCATTTTGCTTCTATCTTTATCCTTTATCAATATTACCAGAAAAAGACATAATTAACTTCTACTGATCCTTGTACTTCCCAATTGCTTGCATATTTACTTTGCTTATGAGGTGAGGTGGAGACCCGCCAGTGCATTGCCAAACCCAAGCCAACAAGGTGCCCATCCACGCCACCGCCCCAGCTCCCTTTTTTGATCCTCTCATCGTATCCTCAATGCCTTTACCAAGTCTTGATACGGTGTCATTGCAGAGGTCTGGAACATGATAGATCAATAATATTGATGGTTCGGTCATGATCTTAATTTTCAGTAGAGATCTAAGGGGATAAAAATCTTGAAACAGATGTGGTAATGTGAGAATTCCCTTCTCGCCCGGATGGTGTACAAAAAGTTGTGAGGTTAAAAATGTTGTCAGCATTTTTGTGTTGGACGATGTTTGAAAGGCTAGACGCCACAATGTCAACTAAGATTTGTGTTGGATGATGTTTGGGAGGCTAAACACACAATGTCAAGTAAGTTCAGTTCTATAAGAGCATCTATAGTTGAAGACACCAAATCCCCCCCTCCCCCGAACGCCCGCGGATGCGCCCGTAGATCAACGAACTAGCACACAATCCGGTTAAATCGAGCATAATTCTAGCATAAACGATCATCGGACAATCAAAAAGTAAGATGTAGTTTCAATTGGACAGCCAAAAGATAAGATGTGGCTCAATCGGACAGTACCCTAAACATACGACAAAAAAACTTAATTAAATAGGGAAGGGCAGAGGAAATCACCATTTCCTCGTCGGCCCATTCCCCTTGCGGTTAGCGGTGCTGCTTTGGCCGTTGGTGTAGGATTCGGCTGCTGGAGGGTCGTCAACGGAGCTTAATTCGTCGTCAGAGTCATCCAACAGCTTCATTTGTGCCCAACAAGCCCCCGGAGCAAGCACTCCTGCTCCTGGGCGTGCCTCCTGGCCTTCGCCTTCTCCGAAGCCTTGCGCTTCAACAAGTCGATAGAGAGCCGGAGCGCTCACATCTGGCAGGGAGCGCCGGAGGACGGACGCAATGAGCATGTCCTTGGGATCAACCGGCGCGTGCGAGTGCCTGGCGTCTCTCCGACGCGTCGCCATCCCGCCAAGGCCACCCTCGCGCGTTGCTGCTCGCGCCGTGCAACCCATGCCTTTGAATTGGGCGTCCTGGACTGACCCAGCGCCGCCGAGGGCACAAGCACCCAACGGTGCCCGTGGACGCCCTCCGGAGGTACAATAGATGTGGTAGTGGGGGGACGGCTACCTGGAGTGGGGCGGAGTGGGCTATGCTCCCACCAGTGTTGCGTGCCAGATGGGAGGGCCCGACAACGTCGCCCGCATTGCGACGACGGGCAAAGGGGGACGATGTGTTGCTCCCTGAGATGCCGCCCTGATCTAGACAAGAGTGGCGCAAAGCGATACGGAGAGAGACCACATCGACGTCGCTCTCGTCGCAGCCGGAGCCGGAGCTACTGTGGTCATTCGCCATGGATCAGAAGTGGAGAGGACATGACAGACTGGGAAGAGGAGAGGACGGAGAGAGTGGAGTGGACTGAGCGGACTGCGATCTAGGGTTCATCGGAGCGGATATTTATGGGGTCGGGGGTAGGCCGGGCTAACGTGGCAGACACGCCTGGGCTGTCCCGTATCCGCCTCATATTTGGGCTGGATATGAGGGGCGCCGGATAGTCCGGGCGTTCGAGAACGATTTGAGGTGCCCGGGTAGGTGGTTATTTGTGACCGATCACTAACCAATCCGCCCGCCCGGGAGTTTGAGCGGGTTTGAGGCCTCCGATTGTAGACTCTCTAACCGCGGCCTTCAAGTATCAAGTACGTATTCTTTTATGGTGTTTAATCTTCTCTGTCCAAATATATCAATTACATAATCTTTTGTGGTGTTAATCTTCTCTGCCAAATATAGAATACATAAGAATACTCAAAAACTAATTGTCAAATTACAAAATAACATTGGAAATGTTTCAAATAATGGAGGGCCCTAGACATGAGAAAAATTCTTTTTAATATGTCACTAAGTGAATTTCTTTCTTTTGTAGTCTAACATCGTATTTTTTTGCCAAAAGTCGTATTTTGATAATTTAGAGTTTTTATGCTTTATTTCTAAATTTTGAATAAACTAGAGAGTATTTCAGGTAAGAAATTTTAAATCATAGTAGACACTTTCACTACTATGACTCAATCTAGTTATGTTAAGAAAAGTAACACAATACAATCACATATGCACACTCATCCCTATAAACATACACGTGTATAACATGCATCTCGTAGTCGAGGAAACGTCACCTTCACTGAACAAACATGATTATCCGTGCCAAGTCTATCCAAGATTTTAACCCTGGTGAGCTAGTTCCACGGCAAGAAAAACCTAACCATCCGAGATGATATTATGTTAATTTGTTTTATGCATGTTACTACCATGCATATTGAGGGAGTCCTGGATTAGGGGGTGTCCGGATGGCCGGACTATGACCTTTGGGCGGACTCCCGGACTATGAAGATACAAGATTGAAGACTTCATCCCGTGTCCGGATGGGACTTTCCTTGGCGTGGAAGGCAAGCTTGGCGATACGACATGTATATCTCCTCCCATTGTAACCGACTTTGTGTAACCCTAGCCCTCTCCGATGTCTATATAAACCGGAGAGGTTTAGTCCGTAGGACGAACAACAATCATACCATAGGCTAGCTTCTAGGGTTTAGCCTCTATGATCTTGTGGTAGATCTACTCTTGTACTACCCATATCATCAATATTAATCAAGCAGGAGTAGGGTTTTACCTCCATCGAGAGGGCCCGAACCTGGATAAAAACATCGTGTCCCTTGTCTCCTGTTACCATCCGCCTAGACGCACAGTTCGGGACCCCCTACCCGAGATCCGCCGGTTTTGACACCGACATTGGTGCTTTCATTGAGAGTTCCACTATGCCGTCGCCATCGGGAAGGATGCCACATCACGTCTTTAAAGACGGCACTCTTGCTAAAGGAACTTTCGCTATCGGCCAAACTCTCCGGCTAGGCGGTTTTCTTATGACCGCCTGTTCGGCCGTCGCGCCGACGATGACTTCTCGGGTCATCAAAAGCGATCTCCACGTCGACTCGGAACTCGCCGAGCAGTTAGATCCGATGGAGCTCTCTTCCTTAAACGAGCTCTTGGATCGCATCGCCGCCCTGGGAGTCGCTACAGACTACGATCAGATTAGGCTTAAACCCGATCCAAGAGAAATTGACTCTCCGCAAGTCACCCACCACGTTGCAGTGGTGGAGCAACAATGCGGCGAATCCATACCCATCTTAAGGACCAAATATGTCTGGATTCCCGATCCCCCCAAGCCGGATACCCGCGGAGGGGAGGACGTCACTCAAGCCCTGAACCTAAAGTCAGGCAGCAGGCCAGATTCATTGGACATCATCCAAGAACCCAAGCTTCCGAATTCGGAAACTCCTTGGCCCCTGAGCCTCAGGTCGGGCGAGGTTCCGGATTTAAATCCACCCGCCCATCCTAACATAAGGGATCTATCCCAAGTTCGGCAAGAGCCCACGGAAACAGTACATCATTACTGGGCCAGATTCCTCCTGGTTATGAACAAGATAGAAGACTGCCGCGAAGAGGATGCAATTTCATTCTTCTACAATAATTGCACGGACATCGGAATCCTCAACGCCATAAGTCGCTGTGATATTACACGCTTCACTGACTTGGCATCCATGGTACGAAAATACTGTGCGATGGAAAGCGTCCGAAAAACCGAAATAAAATTCTGGGACGATCCGGCCCTGAATACAACCCCAGTCCGAAATAAAATGGCGCATTATCGCCATGCACAGGGGTTAATTACCAAAAAACAAAAACCCTCTATAGGGTATGGAACCGTACTGGAGGGATGGCTCAATGGACCCTGTAAAATTCATAGTACAGAGGGCGTCACACCAACTCATAGCCTTAGAGCATGTTGGATACTCCGGCAGGTGGCCAGAAGTGGCAAGGAGCTTCTAACTCTAGAATCCGCAGAGCACCACCCCAAGAATACTAGTACGGTATCAACAGTCTTCGAGACTTTCGCATCAAACAATATGCGGAAACGAACACTCCGCAGCCTTACCGAAGTCTACCAGGTAGGAACAATAAACCCATGGAGTGACACGGCTATTACCTTTAATGCCAGTGACGAACCTAAATTCCGAATAGCCCGAGCACCAGCCGCGTTGGTCCTCAGTCCGATAGTGGACGGCTTTTGACTTACCAAGGTACTCATGGACGGCGGCAGCGGATTGAACCTCATTTATGAGGAAACCCTTCGAGAAATGGAAATAGACTGGAGCCGCATTGAGCGAAGCAACACAACCTTTAGAGGAATAATCCCCAGTCGGGAAGCGTGCTATACAGGAAAAATCACACTGGATGTGGTGTTCGGCACGCAGGATAATTACAGGTCCGAGGAGGTCACATTTCAAGTGGCCCCGTTCAGCAGCGGATACCACGCTCTGTTAGGGCAAGAGGCATTCACAATTTTTCAAGCTATACCCCTTTACGGGTACATGAAGCTCAAAATGCCCGGACCCAACGGAATCATCACTCTTGCTAGTGACCCGGACATAGCACTCCGCGCTGAAAATAAGACAGCCGCACTGGCCCTTGAGGCATTATCCGAAGCCCTAGCGGCCGAGGAACTAACTGCGCTGCGCTCCATGGTGGACAGGGACGACGTGATACTCGACAAAAGATCCAAGTCCACCTCCTTTAAACCGGCAGGCGAAATAGTCAAATTCCAAGTCCATCCAACGGACCCTACAAAAACGGCCTCCATCGGGGCACAATTAAACCCTGATGTAGACGTCGCACTACGAGAATTCCTACGCGAAAATTGGGACATCTTTGCCTGGCACCCTTCAGACATGCCAGGAATCCCATGCAGGCTAGCCGAGCACAGCCTAAACATCCTAAAAGGATTCAAGCCTGTTAAGCAGGCTCTTCGGCGTTTCTCCGAACCTAAGAGACAAGCCATGGGAGAGGAGCTAGCCAAACTACTGGAAGCCGGATTCATCAGAGATATAAAACATCCGGACTGGCAAGCAAACCTGGTGATGGTACCAAAGAAGGACAAATCCTGGCGCCTATGCGTCGATTTCAAGGACCTCAACAAGGCTTGCCCAAAGGATCCCTTCCCCCTCCCCCGCATTGATCAAATCATCGACGCTATCGCAGGACATGATTCATTGTGTTTCCTCGACGCATACTCTGGCTACCATCAAATTAAGATGGTAGAGCCAGACCAAGCCGCAACGGCATTTATCACCCCATACGGCCCATTCTGCTTCAACGCAATGCCCTTCGGGCTCAAAAACGTCGGCGCAACATATCAGCGCATGATTCAGACATGTCTGGCCAACCAGATCGGCAAAACAATTGAAGCATACGTGGATGACGTGGTCTTCAAAACCAAGCATGTCGAAACTCTAATAGACGACTTGAGGCTCACGTTCAATAACCTCCAAACATATGACATCAAGCTTAACCCGGAAAAATGCGTTTTCGGCATTCCAGCCGGAAAGCTCTTGGGCTTCATTGTATCCGGTAGAGGAATCGAAGCAAACCCAGCCAAGATCCGAGCTCTGTCACAATTGGATATTCCAAAGGACCTCAAACAAATACAAAAATTGACTGGATGCATGGCGGCTCTAAGCCGCTTCATCTCCCACTTGGGAGAAAAGGCATTACCCCTTTATCGCCTCCTCCGGCGCACCGAACACTTCGAGTGGACGGATGCTTCCACGGCCGGACTCGAAGAAATAAAAGCCATATTGGCAACAAACCCGGTCCTGGCCGCGCCTAACATCGGCGAACCAATGCTATTATACATTGCGGCAACTCATCAAGTTGTAAGCGCAGTGCTTGTCGTCGAACGAGAAACGGACGGACACAAATTCCCCCTTTAAAAACCAGTCTACTATGTGTCCACTGTCCTCACTCCATGCAAGTCATGGTACCTGCATTACCAAAAGATAGCGTACGCAGTGTTCATGGCATCCCAGAAGCTACGACATTACTTTCAAGAGTGTTCAATAACAGTAGCCTACAAAGTGCCTCTTAATGTTATTATAAACAACCGCGACGCGACGGGCTGGATTGCCAAATGGGCCATTGAGCTCCTCCCGTTCGACATAACCTATAAGCCACGGCGAGCTATCAAGTCGCAAGTTTTGGCCAACTTTGTCGCTGAATGGACTGAATCCGAACTCCCTAAAGAGTACGGCACATATTCCAACTGGATCATGCACTTCGACGGCTCCAAAATGCTAGCGGGGCTGGGGGCTGGCGTCGTTCTGACGTCCCCAACAGGAGATACAGTTCAATATGTACTCCAGATAATGTATACGGACTCTAACAATGCAGCCGAATATGAGGCCCTTCTACATGGTCTCCGGATGGCAGTCTCCATGGGCATTCAACGCCTAGAGGTGCGTGGGGATTCAAACCTCGCGATATCCCAAATAAATGGAGACTTTGATGCCAAGGATCCGAAAATGGCAGCTTATCACAATTCCGTCCTAAAAATGTCAGCTCGGTTCGAGGGGCTCGAATTTCACCATATAGCCCGGGAAAATAATCAGGCAGTAGACGTCTTGGCACGCATCGGCGCAAAGCGCGATGCAGTCCCCCCCCAACATTTTCTTGGAGAGGCTATTCAAGCCATCCGTCCAATGGGAAGGGGAGTCCGGAAATAACAACCCGGACTCAGCCGCACCACCTAACACCGAACATTCTGACACAACGGGAGGCCCTACCAACGAAGTAACATCCTCAGCCCACGTAATAATGGCAGTCATTGCCCCATGGACAGAACCATTCTTAGCCTACCTAACTAGGCAAGAACTCCCCGAGGACCAAAACGAGGCATGCTACATAGTGCGGCGATCTAAAGCCTAGAAAGTCCATGAAGGAGAGCTTTATAGGAAAAGCACCACCGGAGTCCTTCAAAGGTGTATCTCCGAAGAGGAAGGGCGGAACCTTCTGGCTGAAATTCATGCCAGACTAGGCGGGCACCACGCCGCAGCCGTACGGGCCGTACAGATGCTCTGGACTTAGTCCAACGATGCGTCGGCTGCCAATTATTCGCTAACCAAATCCATATGGCACCCACCGCCCTTCGAACTATACCCATCACCTGGCCCTTCGCGGTCTGGGGGCTTGACATGGTTGGACCCCTTAAAGGGGGAACCCACAAGCAAAAATACTTATTGGTCATGGTTGACAAATTCACCAAATGGATAGAGGCCAAGCCTGTTAAGACGGCTGAATCCGGACCAGTGATAGACTTCATATCAGGGTCGTACACCGTTACGGCATCCCCCACAGCATCATCACTGATAACAACACGAACTTTATGACCGACGAGGTAAAACTCTGGTGCAAAAACATGGGCATCAAGCTCGACTACGCTTCAGTCTATCACCCACAAACTAACGGTCAAGTCGAGCAGGCAAATGGTCTAATCATGAGCGGCATCAAACCCAGACTGGTGCGGTCCCTCAAGGAATCTAACACGCACTGGGTAGAGGAGCTCGACTCCGTACTCTAGGGGCTGCGGACCACGCCGAACCGCACTACCGGATTCACACCATTTTTATGGTATACGATGCAGAGGCAGTTCTGCCCTGCGACATAATTCATGACTCACCTCGCGTGCGCATGTACGAAGAAAGAGAAGCCGAACTCGATCGGCAGGACAGTTTGGACGCATTGGAGGAGGAGCGCGATGTGGCAAAAGCTCGTTCCGCATTCTATCAACAGCAGGCTCGAAGATATCAAAGCAGAGAAGTACGGGCCAAAACTTACAATGTTGGCGAATTAGTTCTACGCCTGCCGGACAAGAAAAAGGACAAAGTCAAGCCCAAATGGGAAGGTTCCTTCATAATCGACCAAGTCCTGACTGGTGGAGCGTACCGTCTGCGAAATGCATCGGATGACCGACTCGAGCCGAACCCATGGAACGCCGCGCGCCTATGAAGATTCTACGCCTAGCGCCGGACTCTGTGTTCGTTTCCTTCCTCTGTCTATTTTTTTACACATTAGCTGTCTTATATTTCTCTCCTTCTCCCTCCTTTTCTCTTACAACCTTTTTAAGGGCTCATTCGCGCCTCGTTCACACACAGTTGACGCGCTATCCGCACTCATTATATCCGGGGGCTTCTTCAACAGAAGCTTATTTATATGGGCCTCGTGCTCAAGACGTGCGTCACTCTTCCACATGTACCTTTTATTCACCATTATATGCATCGATATGACTTAAGTTTTGGCCAAGCTGGGTTGCCTGGCTCCTGTGCTTACCCCTACATTCACGATTGTTCGGCTAGGTGGTAAAGGGAGCACCTCTACAATTGTTACTGTCGGGTCAGCCGGATGTGTACCTCAGACTGGGTGAAGCTGAAAGCTAGCGTTCTTAAGGGAATATTCGGTCGGTGAACTAAAAGATGTTTTTTACCTTGATTATTTATCTGCCCCCGGATGCTTTCCTACTTTTTTCGCAGTTCGGACATGCACTTTAGGGCATGCCTCCCAGGGAAAGGAACCCCTAACGGAACTATTCTCCCTGGAAGATGTTTCTTACTAACCATGTAATATAACATAACTAGTTGGGCACTAGTCTGCTAAAGCACTAATAATCCCTACGTCTGGTCTCCACGCATGCCCCGGTTCTTACATAACCGAGAGGGTATTCGGACACACTCCGGACTATCGGGTCCCAAGGCTGAAGCAAAAAGGTCCGCTATGACAAACGATCTACAATCCGGCTAGAACGTATTTTACATGTCATTTTAAATTACATAGTCAATTTGACTCGGTATATTCCTCTTCAATACCATCCAACAGGTTGTCGAGTTTACAGTCCTCTTGGGAATATTTTGCGGCCAACTCTACCTGGCCGTACACTAAACTGACAGGGATCTCCTTCCCATCGGGCCCCACAGGTCCGACCTCGGCCATGTGGTTTGGGTCAGCCTTCGTGTACTGCGTCTTCACCATGGCCCAGGCTTCCCGGGCGCCTTGACGGCAGGCCGATATCTTCCATAACCGGAAGCGCCGCCGCGCTCCCTTCAGCTTCTCTGCAAGCTCTCCAAGGCCTTCGGGCACGGAGACGGATGGCCACAAGGCCTGGGCGACGCCTTGCATCACCTGCCGAACTCGTTCGTGCAGTTGTGAGAGCTCGGGAAGAAGGTCACCCGTAGAACCGGGCATTTCCTCCGCAGGTCGACCTGTCAGCATACCTACAGACATAACACTTTCAATTCGACTTCCTCGCCGAACTCTTCTTTTCATAAGTTCGTTCAAGCACTTACTAAAAATGCCGCATCAAAGCTGCCGATTCTCCTTCACGGAGTCCGACAGCTAAGCACGAACATCCTTTAGTTCCTCGCCCAGCTGGGTGTTGGCATCTTGAAGCTTGTTCTTCTCTTGCCTCACCCTTGTAAGCACGCTCTCGCCGGCCTTTAACTGGCGCAAGAGTTGCTGCTTGTCCGGATTCACTCCGGCGCCATCTGCACTGTTATTGTCAAAATTGCACACATGCCGCACTTCACCACATACTTATCTTTCGAAGCGTATATTACCAGAGGGGGTCTCTTTGGCCTTCCCTGTTGCGGCTAGTGCGGCCTCAAGTTGGGCTTTGCACTCTTCCAGCTCCTGGGACAGTCGGGTATTCTTTTCTGTAAGATCCTGCATAACAAATGATCCTTAAATAAGTCATTCTAACTGTTTCAAGTCTCAGGGGCTACTGACATATGTAATCATCAAATTTTCTCACCCGTATGTCTTTTACATACTGCTCTGTGGCTCTGGCTAGACCATTTTGAGCGGCACGGAGGTACGCGTCTCCCGTATGAAAAGCGTCCAACGCCTCTTGGAAAAAACAAGCGTCACGAAGAACAGTCCCGCGACGCCTGTGGTTCATGGCACTCTCCACCTCAGAATTGGTGGCAGACAGCCCATCCGCATCCTCTGTCGGAGGAGCGTCCGGTATGCGCCCCGTGTTCGCCTCCGCTTCCGGACCCAGCCTTGAAGTCTGGCCGGTGGATATAGTCCGGCGGGCGCTCTTCTTCCTAAAGTAAGCATGAGCGTTAGTATACCTTGAGGGCATAAAACATGGGCATTAAAGTTACACGCTGTACCATTGCGTCGGCGTCTCGATCCGGTTCGCACTTCTTTTTAGCCCGCTGGGCCTCGATGGCCCTTGTTGGCTAGTCGCCGCGGGCTCGGCCCTCCGCCTCAAGGATTTCCCCTGCGAAAAACGCCATTGGTATACGGCGATCAAAAATAAGCACGGATGGATCCTCTTGAAAGTACTGGGACTTCGATCTCAGTTACCTTTGAGGCTGGAAGTAGTCCGGGATAATCGGCCGTAATGGCCACTAAGGTGTTGTCCTTACTCAATTGATGAAACACCCCATCAATCAGCTCCACACATAAGTCCGGGTCCTCATGGGAGTCCGGGTCGAGGGACCGTTCCGGGTCCTCGGGGTGTGGAGGAGGGCTGTTTATCTCCTTTATAGTCTGGCGTAGCTCCTGCGTTGAAATTGCTAGACTAAGTACTTAACTATGGGAATATAAAAATGGATGGGCAAGTGAACGTATTCGCTTGCCCAGCTTGGAGGATTGTACATAGAAAATCCGCCCCGTGGGTTGACGCAGAGGAATTCCTCCTCTTCTCCCTTGTACAAGGCGGACAAGATCTTCGCTAGAGTGGCAGCCGAATCCGGCCCCTTACGGCTGCATCGGGTAGCGTCGTCCTCCCTGTTGAAATCCCACATGGGGTGACCTCGGTATTGAAGCGGCCGCACCCCCCGCGTAATGCATATGGCCATGACCTCGATCATGGTCAGTCCGGAATGAGCTAACAACCTTATCCGGCTCATCAGGTAAAGGACGTCCCTGTCATTTTCCTTCTGAGGGCTCTGTGGGCGCCAGCTCAGGCGTTTCTTCAAGGGAGCATTATCAAACTCAGGAGGCCGATCCGTATAGGGTCCAGCAGAGGGACGTCTTCTATATAAAACCATTCTGAAGGCCAGTCTTCGGACGCGTTCTTTGGGGTTCCGGATAGATATCCGGTCCCGGCGATGCGCCATAGTTCGGCTCCGCCCACTTGATATATCGACCCCTCCTGAGAACGGGGCACGAGGCAGAACAACTTCTTCCACAGCGCGAAATGGGCCTCGATGCCCAAAAACAGCTCGCAAAGGGCTACGAAGCCCGCGATATGCAATATGGAGGCAGGCGTAAGGTTGTATAACTGGAGGCCATAGAACTCCAGGAGCCCCCGAAGAAACAGATGAACTAGAAATCCGAGCCCTCTTATTAAATAAGGGACAAGGCATACCCGCTCTCCTTTGGAGGGATTGAGGACGCTCTCCGCTTGCTCTCCGCCATTATAAGTGGCAATCCCGGCTTGAACTGGGACTATGTAAGCTGGGGGGAGAAGCCCCTTGGCTTGGAGCGCTACTAGCTCGCTGTGCGGGACGGAACACCTCTCCCAATCTCCGGGCTGAGGGCTGGGGGGGGGGAGAGGAGGAGCTGCGTCAACCGGCCATGATGGAATGGATCTTTGTCGAAAGCGCTTCGATGAATGCTCGTGGAGGGAAGATGGTGTGATTCGGATCTAAAGTCCCCGCCTCTTTTATAGGTTGCCCATTTTTGCAGCTAGGGGGGTAAATGAAAAAAACGCCCTGTCTTTTCGCATTCTTTTGACACATGAAAGATGGCCATTATTGGACGCAGAAGCCAAGGAGCGCAACATTCATCGGAAGCCGGACACTATTCGACAGGTATATGGGATTTGGAGAAGAACCCGCCTTGCAATGGCGTGGAAGGTAAGCTTGGCGATACGACATATAGATCTCCTCCCATTGTAACCAACTTTGTGTAAACCTAGCCCTCTCCGGTGTCTATATAAACCGGAGAGGTTTAGTCCGTAGGACGAACAACAATCATACCATATGCTAGCTTCTAGGGTTTAGCCTCTCTGATCTCGTGGAAGATCTACTCTTGTGCTATCTATATCATCAATATTAATCAAGCAGGATTAGAGTTTTACCTCCATCGAGAGGGCCCGAACCTGGGTAAAAACATCGTGTCCCTTGTCTCCTGTTACCATCCGCCTAGACGCACAGTTCGGAACCCCCTATCCGAAATCCGCCGGTTTTGACACCGACACATATTATTGCTCGACAGCCACATGTGTGTGGATATTGGGACATTTTTGTCCTTGGCTCACTCCTATTTGGTAACAATTTTACTTTTTGTTATTTTCTCAAAACATCTTAGTAAATAAGTTCAGCATGGCCCGGTTTAGTATCCACGCATGATTACACCAGATTTGCCGGTAGACCGCCGACTAGCAAATTCATGAAGATAAACCGGTCTCGAATCGGACGGTATCGAAATTCGAACTAAAATATCAGCATGATATCAAGCGCGCCGGAGGTAGAGGTATGGACGCGGGCGGAGCCAAAAGAGGCATGCGGCTGCCTACGTAGAGCTTCTGCCTGAAGTCCATGCTCCTCACGGCATCAGCCGCACGCGCAGAGGCTGAGACGACGGGCATGACTCGCGTGGCGCCAAACCCCCCAACGGCGCGCGGGGAAATACGAAGGGAGAGACGGATGGATCGATCTCGAGAGTCCATCCATCCACCATGCATGCACGATCCGTCCAAGCAGCGCTGCTCAGCTCAGGTGGCTGGCGCGGAGCTGGAACCAGCTCCTTGTCCATTTCCCTGCGACGCACACGGGGCACCTGATCTTGTTCAGCTGCGTCCAAATCAGCCCTGCACGCTTGTCCCTCCCGCATAGGACCTCCCGGCCTGCAAATTGCAGCCAGACAGAGACATCGAGACAGCGAGAGGATAGGGTGTGGGGCGGAGGCGGGAGAGGCTACGTTCCAAGGAGGCTGCGGAGTTGTATGCATGCATGCATGCGCGCGCGGGCAGATTTGCGCGCGCATGGACGGACGACGCCGTGTGGGACGACCAACAACTGGCGCCGTTGCCGGGGGCTTTGGGAATAGGCTTTTCGTCAGCCAGCCGCCTGGCCGGCCCCGCCGCACATGCGACCCTATCTTTCTTGTGTTTTCAGATGCGGCATGCACATGCATGCCTCTTGCTTACTGCCGTTGGTCCTCGTGGCCGATTTCACTATTTTGACCCATTTTGAAAAGTTCAGTAAAATCTGACCTTGATTTGTAAAAAATGCGAAATATGATCTTTTTCTTATCGCCATGGACTTCGGCGCTAGGATAGTACAACCTACCGCATGGGTATCTGATTGTAAAACTTATCTAGGCCGTCACCTCCATTTGATGTGGAAAAAACCCCATGGTCATCTTTGTTTATTGTATGTATGCCTCTATAATAATTGCATGCATGTCCCTACCGCCATGGTCTTTGGCGATTGGGTCTTCATCTTTGTTTATTGCATGTATGCCTCTATAATAATTGCATGCATGTCCCTACCGTCAAGGACCTTGGTGGTAGATTTTTTTCCACACCAAACGGGGGTGACAGTGCAAGTAAGTCCTACCGCCAGAGACCCAGATGGTAGAATGTGCTACCCTACAGTCAAGGACAATCGACCAGATCCTAAATTTTTATAAAACGGGGTTAGACCTTGCTGAAGTTCAAAAAAGGTCAAAATAGTGAATTTGGCCGGTTCTCGTCATTGCTAAGCGACATGCCTTCACCCATATAAGGGCATCTCCAGTGCTCTCCCGCAAATTTGCTTCGGCGTCCGTCCGTGGAGGGAGCCGGCCATCCAACCTTATCTTGTATTCCCTCCGTTCGGAATTACTTGTCTCGAAAATGGATGTATCTAGTACTAAAATACGTCTAGATACATTCATTTTCGCGACAAGTAATTTCGAATAGAGGGAGTATATGTCTGGCAGTAAAGTGCACTTTCAAATTCAAATAAAGTTTGAACAATAGCATGCGTCGGATCACACAAGCGCCGAATCACATGCCCGATCACAATAAAAAGGAGGCAATTAAGCCTAAGTTTTCACATGCCCGGTCACAAAAGAATATCAGCCCGTGCAAAAAAGTTAAGATTTTCTGCCGTGCCGGACCGGCAATCGAGCCTCCACGCTCAAGGTGTTGTCGCCGCTGCGTATGCAGCCTCCGCCTCCTTCTATGCCGCCTCCTCATCCTCCTTGTCCGCCGCTTCCAACTCATCTTTCTGACGGGACAACATCTTGTAGCGAACGACTTGCACGATCATCCAAAGACTCCAAATTCAAGGACAACATCTTGGCGTCCTCCGCATCAGCTACGATCTTCACCTTCTTTTCTTCTAGCATCACCTTCTTCTCCACGACCAATGGCCTTCTTCCCTTCGATCATGGCCCTCTTCTCTTCGAACACTAGCTTCTTCTTGGTCACCTCAACAATAGTTTGAATCTCATCGCCTTTTTCCTCCCTGATGTTCGAGCGCTTGATGTATGCTTCCTCCTTCTTGGACAAGATGTCCTCGAACCTCTCTGTAATATTCACCGCCGCACCTTCTTACTTTGCCCTCTCCTCTTCCCACCTCTTTCCCCGAAACCCTCTTCTAACCTTCTTGGGTGGTTCTTTTGTTGGGCCGGTTGGGTCACTGGTTTCTTCATAGGTGGCTGGGGCGACGGATGACGGTCTTGGCTATGAATAGGTTCCACTTCGGTTGCCCATTCAACTTCAGCCAGCAATGCATGATGGTGAAGTCTTTCTTCTCCAACTTCTTGAACATCATACACTGATAACCCACAAGTATAGGGGATCACGAAAAATATTTGAGCCTTAGCAGTTGAGCTGTCAATTCAACCGCACCTGAAAAATAATATCTCTGTAGCAAAGTGTTTAGCAGCACAATAGTTTGATGGTTTTGGTAATAGCAGCAGTAACAAAAACAGTAGCAGTTTTGTAGTGATTGTAACAACAGCAACAATAGTAACTTAGTAAAGATCAATACGAGGAAAGCATATGCATTGGATCAGCGATGGATATTTGTGTTGGATGATATTCATCATATAATAGTCACAACCTAAAGTGATACACAATAACTTCAATTCATCAATTCAATGTAGACATTTATTCTGTATATACTCATACGTGCTTATAATAAGAACTTGTGTAACATTTTTTGTCCTACCCTCCCGTGGCAGCAGGGTCCATAAGGAAATCTAAGGGATATTAATGCCTCTTTTTAATAGAAAACTGGAACAAAGCACTAACACACAATGAATACATAAACTCCTCATACTACGGTCATCACTGGAGCGAATCCCAATTATTGTCACCTTGGGGTCTACAAATCGTAATACATAATAGGTGTATACAACTTGCAAGATAGGATCCAAAACTCACTTATATTCATGAAAATATAATTGGTTCAGATCTGAAATCATGGCAGTCAGGCCCTAGTGACAAGCATTAAGCATAGCAAAGTCATAGCAACATATTTCTCATAACATAGTGGAAACTAGGGATCAAGCCTAACAAATCGACTCGATTACATGACAAATCTCATCCAACTTCATCACCGTCCAGCGAGCCTACAAAGGAATTACTCGCTCCGGATGGTGAGCATCATGGAATTGTTGATGAAGAAGGGTTGATGATGACGACGATGACGAGTCCCCCTCTTTGGAGCCCCGAACCGACTCTAGATCAGCCCTCCTGATGAAGAACAGGATGTGGCGGCGGCTCCAAATTGTAAAACGTGATGATTTATTCTCTCTAATTTTTTTCTCCCCAAGACGGTCTTTATGGAGTTGGAGTTAGGGCAGACGGAGGTCTGTGGGACCCATGAACTCATGTGGCGCACCCTAGGGGGGGGGGGCTTGAGCTCGTGGCTCGGTGGTGGCCCCCATCCAGCCAATATTTTCGCAATAATTTTTTATATTCCAGAAAAACTCTCCGTAAATTTTCAGCCCAACCCGAGAACTTTTATTTCTGCACAAAAATAACACCATGGTAGTTCTGTTAAAAACAACGTCAGTCTGGCTAGTTTCATTCAGATTATGCAAATTAGAGTCCAAAACAAGAGCAAAAGTGTTTCGAAAGTGGATATGTTTAGGACATATCAACTCCCCCGAGCTTAACTCATTGCTTGTCCTCAAGCAATCTAGTTGACAAACTGAAAGTGATAAAGAAAAACTTTTACAAACTCTTTTGTTCTTGTTGTTGTATATATGCATAACTAGTGATCAAGTTTTCAGCAAATATTATGAACTAACCATATGAATGATAATAATTAGGTCTCACATTTATTGATGACAATAACATAATCGACTAGTGCACTGTGACGCCCGGATAATTAAGCTACAGTGACCCTCTGCTAATGATGCCACGTCACCTCGTTTATAGTTGCTAATCTCGAGTTAGTTCAAAAACGATTCAAATTAAAATTTAAAATATAGGCAAACAATAAAAGTTTTCAAATTTTAAAACTAAAATGTTCGGAGGGAACCAAATATTGCATAGATAATTGTGATGGGAAAACCGCACATTTATAAAATGTTTAAATACTTTGAGATAAATAAAACAGTAGCAAAGAGATTAATTAAATATGTTTTATAATTAATAAAATGTCAAACTAAGTTATTTGGGGTCTAGATTTATTTTTGTGACTATGGACTAAGTTGAAATACTAAGTGTATATTTTACTAAATTAAAATGCAACTAAAATAAAGAAAGAAAGAAATAATAAAGGAAAACAGAAAACAAACAAAAGAAAAAAAA
>NC_057813.1:498984326-498984958 GCF_018294505.1 Triticum aestivum
ACCCTAGCCGCTACCGCACTACCCCCCCACTCGCCACCACTCCCCACCCCACGATCCCCATCTCTCCCTGGTTTCTCTCTCGATCCCATCTGGATCGAGCCCGTCGCCGAACCTCACCGCTCCCGACACCGCGATGTCGCCGCCACCTCGTCGCGCCAGACCGCGTCGTCCCCGCCTCTCCCTCTCGCTACTTCCTCCCCGAGATGGACGCCATCGCCTCGCCGTACCCGTCGCCGGCGCTGCCCGATCTCGTCGTCCTCGCCGTCAGCGCCACCTCCCCGACCTCGACCTCCTCCTCGCGGCCCCGTCGCCTCTACCTCTTCGCCCCGACGCCCGCTGACGCCGGCGCCCTGACGCCGCCTCACCGCTGGACCGCCCCGCCGGCCTCCCCGAGCGCTTCCCCGTCTCCTCCCCGAGCACGCCTCGCTCAACTATAGGGCGCTGTGAGCTCCCCTTCCCTTCTTCCTCCCTAGTGGATCCGCCACCGTGCCCACACGCGAGCGCTCGTCCTCCCCAGTATCTCACTTCACCCCCCTGCACTGCTCATGCCCACACGCGCCCATCTACGCCGATCCGCGCCCATCATGGCCATCGCGCACACTCGCCCCGCCGAACTGCTCCGGCCGGTTGCG
>NC_057813.1:498986422-498992695 GCF_018294505.1 Triticum aestivum
TGCTTAGTATAGGATGCTAGTTTATCATCATTGGCCCTACATTCTTGTCAGTCTGCCTTGCTATACTATCGGGCCATGATCACTTGGGAGGTGATCACGGGTATATACTATACATACATACATACTATACAGATGGTGACTAAAGTCGGGTCAGCTCATTGAGTACCCGCAAGTGATTCTGACGAGGGGGCTGAAAGGACAGGTGGCTCCATCCCGGTAGAGGTGGGCCTGGGTTCCCGACGGCCCTCGACTGTTACTTTGTGGCGGAGCGGCAGGGCAGGTTGAGACCACCTAGGAGACAGGTGGGCCTGGCCCTGTTCGGCGTTCGCGGATACTTAACACGCTTAACGAGATCTTGGTATTTGATCTGAGTCGGCTACGAGCCTATACGCACTAACCATCTACGTGGGAGTAGTTATGGGTATCCCGACGTCGTGGTATCAGCCGAAGCACTTCAGACGTCAGCGATGGAGCGGCGCGCGCCGGATTGGACTGGAACGCCTACTAGGCTAGGTCTGCTTCCGGCCGCCCTCGCAACATGCAGGTGTGCTCAGGGCGATGGGCCCAGACCCCTGCGCGCTTAGGTTTAGACCGGCGTGCTGGCCTCTCTATTGTGCCTAGGTGGGGCTGCGACGTGTTGATCTTCCGAGGCCGGGCATGACCCAGGAAAGTGTGTCCGGCCAAATGGGATCAAGCGTGTTGGGCTATGTGGTGCACCCCTGCAGGGAAGTTAATCTATTCGAATAGCCGTGATCTTCGGTAACAGGACGACTTGGAGTTGTACCTTGACCTTATGACAACTAGAACCGGATACTTAATAAAACACACCCTTACAAGTTCCACCGACAACCCGGTGATCGCTTTTCCGCAGGGCGACGAGGAGAGGATTGCCGGGTAGGATTATGTTATGCGATGCTACTGGAGATGCTGCTTGGAGATACTACTTGGAGATGCTACTTGGAGGACTACAATCTACTCTCTTCTATATGCTGCAAGATGGAGGCTGCCAGAAGCGTAGTCTTCGACAGGATTAGCTATCCCCCTCTTATTCTGGCATTCTGCAGTTCAGTCCACTGATATGGCCTCCTTACACATATACCCATGCATATGTAGTGTAGTTCCTTGCTTGCGAGTACTTTGGATGAGTACTCACGGTTGCTTTCTCCCCCCCTTTTCCCCTTTCCCTTCTTTCTGGTTGTCGCAACCAGATGATGGAGTCCAGGAGCCAGACGCCACCGTCAGCGACGACGCCTACTACACCGGAGGTGCCTACTACTACTTGCAGCCCGCTGACGACGTCCAGGAGTAGTTAGGAGGATCCCAGGCTGGAGGCCTGCGCCTCTTTCGATCTGTATCCCAGTTTGTGCTAGCCTTCTTAAGGCAAACTTGTTTAACTTATGTCTGTACTCAGATATTGTTGCTTCCGCTGACTCGTCTAAGATCGAGCACTTGTATTCGAGCCCTCGAGGCCCCTGGCTTGTATTATGATGCTTGTATGACTTATTCTATTTGTAGAGTTGTGTTGTGATATCTTCCCGTGAGTCCCTGATCTTGATCGTACACATTTGCGTGCATGATTAGTGTACGATTGAATCGGGGGCGTCACAAGTTGGTATCAGAGCCGACTGCCTGTAGGAAATCCCCTTCCACACTCCTTGGCCGAAGTCGAGTCTAGTCATTGAAAAACTTTTACTAACATGGCTGTGTGGCCCATGGGCCCACGTCGCCATCGGGAGGTATTAGGATCTTTTACTCCTCGACCTTTACTCTGGGATTATGAACTCTCTTCTATTCGGGTTAAACGATTTTGCTAAAAACAAAACTAACTTTAGGTTTTCGCGAGTACTTTCTCCCGGAGAGCCCCTCACTTCAGATGATCGTCTGTTAACCAGAAGAATTCGGAGATACTCTCTGATGTTCTCTCGAGACTTTGTGCCCATCACTTTTGCTATTCCTGACCACCGATAAATCCGTATGGATAACTACTTACACTTGCCATTCATACGATCATCCCCCATTGATCTTGTTATTACAAGATACCCCGAAGTTTTCTCTATTGTTCCGAGAATACTTTGTGCCTACTGCCTAGTAGTTCCTTGCCACTTGAATACCCCTTCAAATAAATCCTCGCACTTGTCGAGTATCCGCTCAACCCCAGTTGTTCATATGTGTCACAAAAGTCTTCAAAATACAATTCGATCTTCCGAAAATCCTCTGGAGCCTTTGGCTCTTGAAATTCTTGCTTGCTTGCATTATGGTTAATCCCATAAGTCTCGTAGTCATATTGACATTCCTTGTCATTATCATTTTGAGTCTGTTGACTCAATATGTTTGCGAATACCCGCAATCATCATTGATCCTTATAAATTACCTTTCTGGGCGAGATGCCATTCTTTTAACGGGAATTGGTTCTCGACCAATCCAATTGTTGTTGATTGTACCCTAAGGCTATTCAACTTATCCACCCCTAATCAGAGCATTGCTTCTGATCCTTCGTTTTGGAAATCATAATTCCTTTGCATTTAAGCTGTGAATTATTCAGATGCTTCCATAACCTGTTGCATCTGCATTCCTTCCTCTTCTGGTTGAGTATCGATACTCATATCGGATCCTTTGTGGACCATCAGGTCCTTTGTTGGATTGTTATCCGACAATGACCTTCACACTTGATCACTTTGTGAGTTCTTCCCCTGATACATAATACCTTTGTTAAGTTGTATCCTCTGCTTGGCCAACCATGCTCTGCTTTTGAGCTGGTGGCATTTACTACTGAAGCTTGTGGTATATGTTTCCATGATACCCTGACGGGTTGAACCTATGCCTTCCTTTATATGTGTGAACTCGGAAGTTTTCACTAGTCATACTCATCTGGTATTTCACCAGGTAAAACTTTCAACACTAATGCCTTTATCAAAGCGAGAAGTGAATGGAAGGGTATGCATTGGAGAAGTGGGAGTCGACCTTGAACCTTGCGTTCATGCCCATGGACTCGGTGTAGATCTTATCATTAAAGCTTCTCTTAAATTAATTATTCCTTTGGTATAAGTTCATCTTATATCTGGGATCTGGCCTTTTGCAATTGTGGTTCCGACCATGTTCTCCTTTAAATTACGTTTCTTGTGCAGGTTTAAGCACTTGTCTTCTGTAGAGCAATACCCCAGTCCAACCTTTACTTTGATCTTGTGTCGAGTATTACCCCCCTGGTATCTCGAGATTATCATGGAACTGCATAACTTCCTATGAGTTCTTCATCAAGTACTACATACTCACTGATTACAATTTTTCATTGGGCTCTGTGTTACTGAACACTCAAAGACACCGATAACTGAACCGAGACCGCTCTACGGTTCAACAACTCTTCAGTAAGCTTCTATAAGTACGAGTTTGTACCCGATCACGCCATTCCTAGCCTGTTTGGCTATATCATTGTCGTGACGATTCTAACGGTGCTACCTGGTCCTTATTCTCGGAGCACCAATTTTCGACGATGAACTAACCTTACGTCGATTTTCCTCGTCATATCCTTTCACCTTAACCAACAAGCTTGAGTTCGAGTTTGTGTCGTACCCTTGGTTCCTATAACCTTTCACTTCATCATTACTTTGACTTGATGTCGTCGCCGATCGATTACATCTTCATGAACTCTCGCGACAAAGGTTTCGAGATCGTCAACATTCTGAGCTCATCCAGGATATCAATTGGATTCATGATGAGAAATACCATCCTTGCCTCGATGAATTGTATTATCATCGACCACTTTATTGCCTTCCCACCAACACAAGCTTGTTCATGTTTGGTGTTATACCTTGAGTTCCTTGCTGTCCAGCAATTGATCTTCCTTACCTCGGAAGTATTACCATCTCTTTTTGTCAAGAATGTGGTGAGGATTTCACCACCTCTTAATAATTCTTGATATCATAATACTTCTTGCCATCTTCGTTCATTCCTTGGTCCTCGTATTGTTTTCAACCGGAATACCGACATTGGAGCTATGACGTGTGAATTCTAAACTCCTAGCAACCCTATTGCTTTGAAGTGAATGGGCGATAGTTCATTCTAAGTCCTTCGTTAATTGAATCACCATTCTGACATTGGTCGTGCAACCCAACCCATATTTCGGGCGCACATTTCAACCAATGTTTATTTGTGTATGTTTTCCTCACGCATACTTCCTTATATCATTTGATTTGGCAAATGTTATCTCCTTGTTCACTTAATGGTGGAAATCCATCTTTTGGGGAATCTCGGCGAATTGCCGTTGGGTTCACCAGACACCTCCTTGTCCTCTCCTTGGGTTAATGATGGACTCTTGTTAACGGAAATCACTTCATAGTTCATTTCCCCGAGAATCTTACAATGTCATCTCGTCAATTTGCGTTGCACCTTTTCTTCTCAGGTATCCTAAGTCTGATGTATCCTGACACCAATCGGATCTGAATCTCGGTCAGATATGATGGTTGGGACAACTTTCCAAGAGTTATGATGTTGATCCTTTGATGACCCGGTAACATGATGTCATGCCTAGCACCCCCCCCCCTGGCTGGAGGACCTATCATTATAGATTCCTTTTCAGCAAGGTTATCCGTCCATCCATGGGGAAATTGTAAGACTTATTCTACAAGTTATTCCCGATGGATCCTTCGTGTTTCCAAAGTTTGATCTTCACCTGAAGACCATGTCAATGCTACCTCGAAGCATGTCAATGGTACTCTGATTTTCAACAGGAACATTTGAAGCACGATGCTAAATTTTATTTATCATTTATCCTAACACCGTTGTATGGGTAATTTCATGAGACTCCTCCCCCCTTACCTAAAAGGTTTTCTACTTTATATCCTGTCATGGATATCTTGCTCTGCTTGTCCTTGGGAAGGATATACCCTCGAAATATGTGTTTAAACATATTTTCCTTTCCATTGTTCTGTTTAATCTGATGATCATATTTTCCTTCCATTGGTTTGTTTAAACCTTTTCTATGATCTATATGATATAAGCAGTAATAATCCACTGCTTGTGCAAACACCTCGATGTACAACTCTGTCAGTAAGACCTTGTTACTATTGTTGATGACATTCCGGTAACCACCGATGGACGGGAACCTTGCCTATTGGTCCGCCTCGTTTCAACGAGCAGGAAAATGGTTCTCTTCGTCCCTCGCCCTTGGTATCGACGTTGTTGCCGACTTAATCGACAGGCTACCCCCCCTGACATGCCTTGCTTGCATGATCACACAAGACGTCTCCGCCCTTCCTACTTCTAACCCACATGGTGGGCCCATAACCCACAGGTCCACTGGATCGAAACCTGACTCTCCTATACACCCTGTTGCCAAGGTTATTCCTATAGCTTGACTTCATATGTAATTTGCGAGCCACCTTCCTAGTGATCAATTCTGGTATCGGACACAATACTTATTCCCGTTGCTCTGAAACCCATTCACACTCTGTTTCAGGCAATGGACGATTGCCTATCCGCTTGAAACTTCTTATTGCACCGTCTTACTTTGCTCTCGATGAGTTTCATTTGTTCAACTCGAGAGATACTCATATGTTCATACTTGGGAAACCCCCAGAAGATTTTCCCTTGTAACATCCTATCGTTGTAGAGCTGCCCCTTTCCTATTCGTAAGTACGATGGAGATCCCGGAGAAAGGATGACAAATTGATCATGATGACTTGAATCAGTGAAATGAAGACTTCGACGAAAGGGATCAACCTCTTCGAAAGGGCAGCCAAGACCGAGGAGACTCGTTAGGTTTTTCGCTACCAACACCTTCGCCCCTTACTCCACCGCTTAAATCTCGGGACAAGATTTCTTGTAGTGGAGGAGAATTGTGACGCCCGGATAATTAAGCTACAGTGACCCTCTGCTAATGATGCCACGTCACCTCGTTTATAGTTGCTAATCTCGAGTTAGTTCAAAAACGATTCAAATTAAAATTTAAAATATAGGCAAACAATAAAAGTTTTCAAATTTTAAAACTAAAATGTTCGGAGGGAACCAAATATTGCATAGATAATTGTGATGGGAAAACCGCACATTTATAAAATGTTTAAATACTTTGAGATAAATAAAACAGTAGCAAAGAGATTAATTAAATATGTTTTATAATTAATAAAATGTCAAACTAAGTTATTTGGGGTCTAGATTTATTTTTGTGACTATGGACTAAGTTGAAATACTAAGTGTATATTTTACTAAATTAAAATGCAACTAAAATAAAGAAAGAAAGAAATAATAAAGGAAAACAGAAAACAAACAAAAGAAAAAAAA
>NC_057813.1:498993291-499005511 GCF_018294505.1 Triticum aestivum
AAAAATATATATATATAATAATAAATAAAAATGATTAATTAATTAAGTAAATAATTAATTTAATTAATCCTGATAAATTAAACCTAATGACTAATTAACCTAATTAACTACTATTAATTAAACTTAACTAAGATAATTAGTTAACAGAGTATGACGAACGGGACCCACATGTCAGGGTTGACCAAGTCAACCTTGTTGACTGCTGACGTCAGCATGACATCATGCTGACGTCATAAATTCATTTTCAAATTAAATAATTAATTAATTAAATTCCAGAAATTAATATAATCTTTAGAAAATCATATCTTTTAATCCGTAACTCGGATTAAAATATTTTCAACACGAAAGTTGCTCAGAACGACGAGACGATTCCGGATACGCAGTCCGTTCGTCCGCCACACCCCTCTAACCTATCGAACCCGCAACTTTCCCCCTCCGGCTCCTCTGCCCGAAAACACGAAACACCGGGAATACTTTCCCGGATGTTTTCCCCCCTTCACCGGTATCACCTACTACCGCATTAGGGCACACCGAACACCGCGTATTGCCTTGTTATATTTTGTGATGTTTTGTTTGCTCTGTATTCATTATTTCTCCCCCCTCTTCTCTCCGGTAGACTACGAGACCGACGCTGCTGCTGACCAGTTCGACTACGGAGTTGACGACCCCTCTCTCTTGCCAGAGCAACCAGGCAAGCC
This sequence comes from Triticum aestivum, assembly GCF_018294505.1. NCBI lineage: Eukaryota > Viridiplantae > Streptophyta > Magnoliopsida > Poales > Poaceae > Triticum > Triticum aestivum. The sequence goes on from NC_057813.1 coordinate 498,993,990, forward strand.
CCCCCCTTGATCACCAGATATCGCCTATTCTACTCTATACTGCTTGCATTAGAGTAGTGTAGCATGTTACTGCTTTCTGTTATACCTATTCTGATGCATAGCCTGACATTGTCGCTACATCTGTTGATACCTTACCTGCAATCCTAAATGCTTAGTATAGGATGCTAGTTTATCATCATTGGCCCTACATTCTTGTCAGTCTGCCTTGCTATACTATCGGGCCGTGATCACTTGGGAGGTGATCACGGGTATATACTATACATACATACATACTATACAGATGGTGACTAAAGTCGGGTCAGCTCATTGAGTACCCGCAAGTGATTCTGACGAGGGGGCTGAAAGGACAGGTGGCTCCATCCCGGTAGAGGTGGGCCTGGGTTCCCGACGGCCCTCGACTGTTACTTTGTGGCGGAGCGACAGGGCAGGTTGAGACCACCTAGGAGACAGGTGGGCCTGGCCCTGTTCGGCGTTCGCGGATACTTAACACGCTTAACGAGATCTTGGTATTTGATCTGAGTCGGCTACGAGCCTATACGCACTAACCATCTACGTGGGAGTAGTTATGGGTATCCCGACGTCGTGGTATCAGCCGAAGCACTTCAGACGTCAGCGACGGAGCGGCGCGCGCCGGATTGGACTGGAACGCCTACTAGGCTAGGTCTGCTTCCGGCCGCCCTCGCAACGTGCAGGTGTGCTCAGGGCGATGGGCCCAGACCCCTGTGCGCTTAGGTTTAGACCGGCGTGCTGGCCTCTCTGTTGTGCCTAGGTGGGGCTGCGACGTGTTGATCTTCCGAGGCCGGGCATGACCTAGGAAAGTGTGTCCGGCCAAATGGGATCAAGTGTGTTGGGCTATGTGGTGCACCCCTGCAGGGAAGTTAATCTATTCGAATAGCCGTGATCTTCGGTAACAGGACGACTTGGAGTTGTACCTTGACCTTATGACAACTAGAACCGGATACTTAATAAAACACACCCTTACAAGTTGCACCGACAACCCGGTGATCGCTTTTCCGCAGGGCGACGAGGAGAGGATTGCCGGGTAGGATTATGTTATGCGATGCTACTGGAGATGCTGCTTGGAGATACTACTTGGAGATGCTACTTGGAGGACTACAATCTACTCTCTTCTATATGCTGCAAGATGGAGGCTGCCAGAAGCGTAGTCTTCGACAGGATTAGCTATCCCCCTCTTATTCTGGCATTCTGCAGTTCAGTCCACTGATATGGCCTCCTTACACATATACCCATGTATATGTAGTGTAGTTCCTTGCTTGCGAGTACTTTGGATGAGTACTCACGGTTGCTTTCTCCCCCCTTTTTCCCCTTTCCCTTCTTTCTGGTTGTCGCAACCAGATGATGGAGTCCAGGAGCCAGACGCCACCGTCAGCGACGACGCCTACTACACCGGAGGTGCCTACTACTACGTGCAGCCCGCTGACGACGTCCAGGAGTAGTTAGGAGGATCCCAGGCAGGAGGCCTGCGCCTCTTTCGATCTGTATCCCAGTTTGTGCTAGCCTTCTTAAGGCAAACTTGTTTAACTTATGTCTGTACTCAGATATTGTTGCTTCCGCTGACTCGTCTAAGATCGAGCACTTGTATTCGAGCCCTCGAGGCCCCTGGCTTGTATTATGATGCTTGTATGACTTATTCTATTTGTAGAGTTGTGTTGTGATATCTTCCCGTGAGTCCCTGATCTTGATCGTACACATTTGCGTGCATGATTAGTGTACGATTGAATCGGGGGCGTCACAGCACAATAATAAGATATCTAGGATGCCAACAATTTGTCAAAACAATCATAATATAATATGGTAACATGGTATCTTGCTAGGCCTTTCTAAGACTGCAAAACATAAATGTAAAGCACCTCTGAAGTTTAAGCATCGGCTAAACATTGTAGTTCATGGTAGAAGAGATCCAGTAATGGTCACATCCAACATTAATTATACTCAATGCATGTTAAACTAAGAATGACAATAGCGCTCTCAAAGTTGGTGCTTGAATGAGAAGGTGATGACTCAACAATAAAAGTAAATAGAAGGGCCATTCACAGAGGAAAGCATGGATTTCCAGCTTTCCAGAGCCCGAAGCTTAAAGCAGAGATGAATGCCTTTTGAGAGGTGTGCTTTTCCTATCAATGTCACGACAAAGGATTTTAATATCTTCCATACTAAACACATTATCGGCGGTTCCCATGTGGAAATGAAAAGTTTACTTCCCCTCAACCATACAAACATAAGCCATGGCTAGACGAATCCTCGTATGCCCTCCAAGTAATCAACTTTCCAAGGGGAGTTTGCTTTATTATTATTTTTCTTTGTTTTCAATTACAGGACCAGGCGTCCCAATTATCAGCCTCTCTCGTGCAATGACAAGTGAATAAACACCCATCATGAGAATAACCCGCTTAGCATGGAAGATATTGACCGCCGTGTCACTCCATGAGCTGTACGGGCACACAAAACAGATGTTTATTTGAAGATTTTAAGGTGGCACATGCAAATTTACTTGGAATGGCAGGGTTATATATACCGAATATAGTTAGGTATGATGGACTCATTTGGAATAACTTTGGGTTTAAGGATTAGGATGCACAAGCACTATTTCCGCTTAGTACAAGCGAAGGCTAACAAGTAGATTGAGAAGCGACCAACTAGATAGCGACAATGGTCATAATCATGCATTGCGAATATTTAACATTGAATATGTGCATGAGTAGGATATAAACACCCTAGACATAAATATTATGAAGGTTGCATTGGTTTTGATTCAACTACATGTGTGAACATGTGCCAAGTCAAGCCTCTTGAATTATTCAGAGGAGGATACCATACTAACATACTACATCACAACCATTTTAATGCATGTTGACCCTTAAGATAAATCATTATCAACTCCTAGCTACTTAAGCATGGCATGGGCAACCATGATCTCTAATTGTCATCACAAACATGTTTACCCATAATATGTTGAATCGAGATCTACCGAGTTAAACATATTTACAAAAATGGAAAACAAGGAGAGTTCATACCAGCTTTCCTTCACCACAATCACTTCATCAAATCATCGTCCTTATTGCCTTTCACTTGCACAACCAAATGATGTAAAAATAATAATAGTGCTAGTGTCCCGTGGAAAATCTGCAAACATTTATTCAAAGGAGAAGACAAGGAGAAAATGGCTCTTCCGTTAGATCAAAGGTAATGTAGTGAGAGCCACTCAACAACTAATACAAGTTCTTCTCCTTAGGACAACTCAATGAAATGTAAAGAATTTCAAAGAAACACACTTAAATGTTTTTGGAGTTTTTAGTTTTTCTGAAGAAAGCGAACTAACGAAGGAAAATCTAAATACGAGAAAAAACTTTTACACGGGAGAACTCCCAACAAACAAAAGAAGAACAAGAAATCTTTTGGGGTTTTCTTTTACTACTACGAACTAGCTAAACAACAAAAGAAGAATTGAAAAGAGCGAGAAATATTTATGGATTTTTAAAGTTTTTCAAACACACAATAGAAAAGCAAAATAAATCTAAGCATGGATATACAATGAAAAAGGGTGAACATAGACAACTGGAATGAATGTATGGTAGATGAATGTAATGTCGGTGAGAAATATGTACACCCCCAAGCTTAGGCTTTTGGCCTAACTTGGTCTATGGCCACAACTGGAAATAGTCAGGTCTAGGGAAATATTGAGGCTCCCGGTGATATGTAGGCTCCGGGGCTATTGCTGGCTCAGGTTCAGCCCCGATAAGCATAAATGTCCTTGGGTGTAATAGTATACCTACCACTTGAAAGATCGAACATAGCAGGTGCAAGCAAAGTACTCATGGGTGCCCTGGCTAAACACCAAGCTATATCAAAATCTAATCCTATCGGAGTCAAGTAAATTATGTTCAACCGCTCTCAAACTAAAAGTCTTGTCACCATAGAGTGCACTACGCAAGGTAGCAAGATCGGGCGAGCTGAGTGTCCCACTCTCCCGCCTACCAGTTATACACCTCCCGGCAAATAATGAAAAGTAACGCAAAATTGAAAAATGTAAACTAGCAACCCTGGCACCAGACACTCCTCTAGTCTGCCCCGCAGTCACGTAATATTTTTTTTCAACATCCCTAGAACGTGGCTCTAGAGGGCTGTCCTCATTAGGAATTTTGCATGCTTGGCAAAATCTAGCAAGTGTCATTTCTTGGGGGATATCATAGAGGTGGAATGATACAGTGGGTGTCTCTCTGCTAGCATTAAAGTGGAAATTTTGCACAAAAGTATTGGTGAGGAGGAGGTACTGATCACACTTATCTTCAGGGAAAGGAGTGATTCCGGCATTGTTCGCCAAATAATAGAAATCCTCTTGAATGCCCAAATGTCTCAAGAATGCATCACTTGGACATTCGCACGACCGCACCTCGGCCGCGCGAGGGAGGTTGTACTTCGGCTTCTCCTTTGGAGTTTCCTCGAAACTCCGGCTCGAAGATCCTCTCAACAGCCTACAAAGCATTTTCTTTCCTCCAGAAATTTCTGAAATTTTTAGTCCCCAAAATAAAAGTGAACAAAACTTAACAAAATTGATAGTAACTACTCCCACAAGTGTCTAGAGCCTACATCAAGCATTCAAACTACTTAGAACCAAATAAATTCAACATGCAAGCTCATTTTCAGTAGCACCAATAGTAGTAAAATATGGAAAACATAATGCACTATAGCAAAAACTAATTGGACCAACGATGGAGTCACACACCATGGAAGGATTCCGCCGAACAATTTCAGAAACGGAGCTCCGAGCAAGGAGATAAAAAATCGGACGGAAATGAGCAAGATGCAAGGGTGATTTTTTCTAGAGGTGGAAGAAGGCAGTGGGCAGGTGCACCAAGTGAGCCCCCCCCCGTGGGACCCACGAGCTCACATGGCACGCCTAGGGGGGTGGGCGCGCCTGTGAGCTTGTGGCTAAGGTGCATCACCTAGGGTGTGTTCAGTGCAAAAAATTCTAATATATTCTAGAAAAAATCATTCTAAATTTTTAGGTCACTCCAAGAACTTTTATTTTTGGGACATTTTTTATTGCATGGATAATTAAGAAAATAGAATAATCATGACATTATTCTTAATTAAACTAAAAAAAGGAGTGCAAACTATATGTAAAGTAGGTTGTGCTTACTAAATTCATCGACCACATGCCCCTAAAAATAATCCATTAATAATGTTGATCAAGTCTTATTAACAAACTTTTTCCGAGTAACATGAAACCTAAGAACTTTCGTATAACACTAGGTTACCTCAATGGGGATATGCATTTCCCCAATGATAAGAGTTTGATATTTCTTTTTGATGGCCGCAAGAGGAAATTTGATACCTCTAATAGTAATTTTCAAAATTCTTTCAATAGAGTTGATACTATTTAGTTAGAGTTATTTCTACGGAAAATGTACCATATGCTCATTACCATTAACATGAAAAGTGACCTTACTTTTGTTGCAATATATAATAGCCCCTGCAGTACTCAAAAATGGTCTATCAAGAATAATCGACATGTTGTCGTTCTTGGGCATATCAAGAATAACAAAGTCCATTAAGATAGTAACATTAGCAACAACAAGGGAACATCCTCACAAATACCGATGGGTATAGCAGTTGATTTATCAGCCATTTGCAAAGAGATTTTGGTAGGTGTCAAGTTATTCAAATCAAGTCTTCTATATAAAGAGAAAGACATAACACTAATATGGGCTCCTATATCACACAAAGCAGTTTTAACATAGTTTCTTCTAATTGAGCATGGTATAGTGTGTATCCCTGGATCTCCTAATTTCTGAAGTACTTTTCCACTAAAAGAGTAATTTGCAAGCATATTGAAGATCTCAGCCTCCAATATCTTTCTCTTATTAGTTCAAGGTCTTTCATGTATTTAGCATATGGAGGCATTTTCAGAATAACAGTAAACTATGTTTGCTTGTACAAAGATCTAAGCATTTCAACAAAGTAACTAAAAACCTCCTCATCCTTATATTTCACAGCCTTACTAGGGAATGGCATAGGTTTTTTTAACCATGGTTCTATTTCTCTACCATGTTTTCTAGCAATGAAATCTCTTTTATCATATCTTTTATTCTTAGGAGGTGGGTTATCAAGATCACCCGCATATTCTATTTCTACCTCGTTATCATACTCTATCATTGCTTGGTTGAACATCAACATGATCATTAATAGCATCATCATTTTCACTGTCGCTAGGTGGATGTTCATTACCAAATTGTGTGTCCACATCAGAAATAGAAACATTATTAGGATTCTCAGAAGGTTTTTCTAAAACAGGTTCATTAGAATTAAGCAAAGTTCTATCCGTTTTCTATTTTTCTTGTTCTTAGGTGAACTAGGTGCATCATTATTAATTCATCGTGAATCTTGCTCAATTCTTTTAGGATGACCTTTAGGATATAGAGGATCCTGGGTCATTTTACCACCTCTGGTTACTACTCTAATAGCATGATCATTCTTATTATCATCTCATTAAGCAAATCATTTTGTGACTTAGAGACTTGCTCTAACTGAGTATGAATCATGGATGCATGCTTACATAAGCCTTTAGCATCATTAGCAATTCTAAACATCAAATCACTCAAGCTTTCAATCACGATAGCATTACGTTTCAGATGATTGCTAACATATCTATTAAAATTCTCTTGCTTAACAACAAAGTTATCAAATCCATCCAGGCATTGACTAGGAGATATATCATAGGGAATGTCACCCTCATCAAATATATAAAGAAAAATTACCGCTACTACCTGTGTCGGAATGTCGAGCCCATGTATTTCTTCAATAGGTGGTAGATTTTTAACATCTTAAGATTTAATACCTTTCTCCTCCATAGATTTTTTAGCTTCTTGCATATCTTCTGGACCGAGGAATAGATTACCTGTCTTCTTTGGAGTTGGCTTAGGTGGTGGTTTCGGAAGTGTCAAATCATCGACATTTCTAAATATGTTATTTAATAGTTCTCCAGCCTGTTTAATAGTTTGTTCCCTGAAAACACATCTAGCACAACTATCTAGGTAGTCCCTAGAAGAATCGATTAGTCCATCATAAAAGATATCAAGTATTTCATGTTTCTTAATGGAATAATCAGGCAAAGCATTAAATAGTTGGAGAAGCCTTCCCCTAGCTTGAGGGAGATGCTCTTCCTCAAATTGCACAAAGTTATATATTTCCTGTAAGCCAGCTTGTTTCTTATGATCAGGAAAATATATTTGTAAGTGCATCAACTGCCTCTTAACGCTCTTGGAGTTTTGAAGACAAATAGGTTGATGAACTAATTTGTTTGTGAATATACACAGGAGACAAAGACCTAGAAGTTTTGTTTAAAACATGGAAGACAACCCCTAAAAATGTATTTCTTCAAGTGAAGAACTTGGTATGACCTTTGAAGAAATTGACGTGAAGAGTTTGAAGTTGGAAGACTTTGTTTTCATAGTCTATTTTCTTCTTCTTTGAGTCATAGGAAAACCGTACTGTCAAATGGGGTTTAGGTGAAACATATTTCACATTTCCAAAGTGATGCTCAGACCTATTCAAACTTATACACGAAAGTCGCTTCGAGTGAAGCCTTTGGAAATCTCCAGTGTAGCTGACGCATTTGCTAGGATAGTGATGAAGTTCATCTGGCCGCTGACGAATTTGGTCACGCTGAGGAGTTAGGAGTTCGCCAATGCGTTCTGCCTAAAAGTGAGGAAACTGAGTGACCCGACGAATTTGAGAGTTCAAATTCTGACCGTTGCCGCACCGCGTGCCAGTTGTCGAGTGGATCCTTATCCTGAGAACGGTCAAATCAGATAAGGGCATTGATGTCATTCCATTTCGGGCTGCTCCCTGGCTATAAATAGCCGCCCCCATAACCACTAGTTGGTTGGGTGCTCCAAGAGAACTTGGCACTTTTCATAAGATAGCAACCCATCATCTGAAGATTTTGAGAGAATCCTAAGTGAGGATAAACCCAGAGCCAAAGTGATTGAGCATCACTGAAGATATTGATCTGTGTGATCCGACGCCTGTTACCTTTGAAGACTGTCATTCTTCCAGACGGTTAGGTGTCAAGTTCTGAGTACACCAAGAGTCATTGTGGTGTGCCGTGAACAAGTCTGGGAAGGTTTTGGAAGTCTACCTTAAAGACTTTCCACGAGTTATTGGGCAAGGACTAAGTGACCTTAGCTCAAGAGGAATACAATGAGGACTATGTGTCCTTTGAGTTGTGACTCAGCCACCTCAACCAAACGTACAGTTGATGCAACAACTGGAAATGGTCTACCAAATTCTATTGTCTTCACGGAGCCAACCTGGTTTCAAATTCCTCAACCCTCTCTTACTTTATTCCGTTGTTGAAGAATTTGTGATCTATGCTCTCACGAATTTGAACTGAAGAATTTCATCTCGCTATCATTCATTTCCTCAGTTCATTTTTTTCATGTGTGTATGAATGTATGATTTCATGTTCTTCACTCTTACGTATCCTGATTGCATGCACTCTGATTCTGTGATAACTTAGTTTCCCCTGTGTTTCTATTTCTTCACTCTAATCTTCGTCAAATTCTTCAGAGTTGATGAATTTCTAAAAATCTCTCATTCACCCCCTCTAGGATTAAACCTGCACTTTCAATTGGTATCAGAGTGAGGTACTCCCTTTTTCTGTGTGATTTTGGTTTAACCATATGGAGTTTTAGTTATGTCGACCACATGTATGTTCAAGGTTTCTGCTGTGTGCCCCATCTTCGATGGCACAAACTATCCTTACTCGAAGAACAAGATGCGCATGCATCTTGAGGCAATTGACAACAATCTCTAGTTCATCATTGAGAACAATGTTCCCTCTATTTCTCCTAGCATCAATGCAGCTGATTCGAAGAGATTCAAGCAACTCAACTCTCAAGTGAAGAACATCATATGTGGACACCTCAACAAAGGGCAGTATGGCCGAGTTAGTGCATTGGAAACATCAAAGCTGATCTGGGATAGGCTCTCCAAGGTCAATGAGGAGTTTCCACTCAACATGACTCCCAAGTTAATGTGCTTCACAATCTCTTCAACTGCTTCAAGAGGCTTGATAATGAAAACATTCAGCAAACTTTCGATCCCCTCATAGATATCTCCAATGAGCTACAAGCACTGGGTGCTACTGACATCACTGACCACGAGGTGGTGAAGAAATTTCTGAGGTATCTTCATAGCTCCTTTGATACATTGGCCCTAATGATACAAGAGCATCCTGATTACATGTCACTTGATCTCGCTGATATTCTTGAGAGGCTCAACATTCATGAATTTCAACAAGCTCAGAAGACAGATATGCATGGTCCAGCTATGGATGACCTCGAGCTCTAAAGGCAAAGGCTAAAGCAAAGGAAATTTCTTCATATGAAGAAGAAGTATCTGAATGCAGTGCGGATGATGCTGAGGAAATTGGCCAAGAATTGGCTATGCTTGTGAGGAAGTTCCAGAAGTTCTCCAAAAGGAACCGTTTTGGAAAGTCTTCAAAGTACGATTCAAAGAACACTGAAGCTTCTGCTCACGACTACGACAAAAGAATTTTCCACAAATGCAAGAAGACATGCCATTACATCGCTGATTGCCCTCTCTGAAAAAAGGGGTCAAAGATGAAAAGATCTAGCAAGGATGACGATTCTGATGGCAACAAGAATAAGTCGTCAATGTCTTCATCAAAGTCCTCATCAAAGAAGAAAAGCACCTCTAGCAAAGCTCGGGCTTTCATTAGAAAGGAAATGGATTCTGAGGAAGAATTCGAGGAAGCTAAGGAATCTGACTCTGGGTTGCAAACTTGGCTCTCGCTATGGCGTTCGTCAGCAAGTCCATCTTCGACCATGAAGAAAAGGGTGACTCCACCAACACTGAAGACTATGTTGATGACTATGCTCCCACCTATTGCTTCATGGCAAGAGGTGTGATACATATCTAATGTATCTATAATTTATGAAGTATTCATGCTATGTTTACAACAATTTTACATGGTTTTGGTATGATTTGAAAGGAACTAACCTGGACTGACGCTGTTTTTAGCAGAACTACCGTGGTGTTGTTTTCTGTGCAAAAATGGAAGTTCTCCAAATGAGCTAAAACTTTTTGATGATTTTCTTTGGAAACAAAAGAGGCACTAGAAGCTTCATGGGGGGGGGGGGGCAGAAGGTGATGGAGTGAGCACAACCCATCAGGGCACGCCTGGTGCCTTGCCCGTGTGCCGGTGTCTTATGGGCCCCTTGAAGCCTATCTTCGCGTGAAACCAATGCCAAAAATCATATAAATATAGAAACCCCCAGAAATAACCCTAGATCAGAAGTTCCGTCGTCACAAGCCTCTGTAGCCACGAAAAACCAAACTAGACCCCGTTCCGGCACCCTGTCGGAGGGGGAAAATCATCACCGGTGGCCATATTCATCATCCCGGCGGCCACCATGATGAGGAGAAAGTAGTCCACCCTCGGGGTTGAGGGTTTGTACTTGTAGCTATGTGTTGAGACTCTCTCTCTCTCCCTCTCTCTCATTCTTGATTTGGCATGGTCTTGATGTATCGTCAGCTTTGTTAATATAGTTGGATCATATGGTGTTTTCCCCTCTCTATCTTGTTGTGATGAATTGAGTTTTCCCTTTGATATTACGCTATTATTGGATGGGATATTTTTATGGATTTGAGAGCACTTGATGTATGTCTTGCTATGAATCCCCATGGTGACAATGGGGGTATCATATTGATTCACTTGATATATGTTTTGGCACTGAACTCGTCGATCCCCGAGGTGACATTGGCGTAATCTATGCATAGGGGTTGATGCATGTTTTCGTCCTTGTTTGTCTGGTAGAAATCTTGGGGCACTCTTTGAGGTTCTTTGTGCTGGATTGAGTATTATGACTGAAATTGTTTGATGCATATCGTATAATCAACTCACGGATACTCGTGGTGACAATGGAGTATCTAGGTGACATTAGAGTTGGTTGATGTGTATCATATGGTGTTATTCACTACAAAAAAAGACACATCCGTGACATTTTGGGTCAAACGAATGTTATCATGTCATACTTATGACACTTCTATGACGATAATTGTGACAAAACCCTGTATCACCATAGATGTGGTGAGCTCCTACTTCTATGACAAAAAATCATGACAGAAAATGGGCTTTTCGTCCTAGGCGGGCCGGAGACGCAGTTGCATGACATTCTTTGGGCCGTCCATGATGGAAAAAACTATGGTAGAAGCGAGGGCGAGGAAAATATCGGTGAGTTCCCGGTGACGGTGGGTGGTCGGGGCCCGAGCGATGCACGTTTCTATCGTACACGTACGCGCGTGGGTGAGAGGCGTTGGGCTCTAACTGAACCCGAGCGAGGCATTCGCCTAACTGAACCCGAGTGATTGCACTGCAGGCTACGCGTTACTAAACGCGAGCGATCGAGCGATTCCTTTGCTACTGCTGCAAACTGAAACCGATCGATGCTGCCTCCGGATGAACAGTGAGCATT